>NW_015160248.1:272407-278113 GCF_001447785.1 Gekko japonicus
GTCTCCCCTCCTTCTTTCTTTCTTTCCCTCCTTTCTTCCTTCCTTCCTTCCTTCCTTCCTTCCTTCCTTCCTTCCTTCCTTCCTTCCCTCTCTCTTTCTTTCTTTCTTTCTTTCTTTCTTTCTTTCTTTCTTTCTTCACAGATCTGTGCGTTCCTCCCCCCATAGCTAGCAATCCAAAACAGTCCCGTGGCACCTTTAAGACCAAGGCTTATTCAGGTAGAAACTCTCCCTCCTTTGTGAGGGCAGATCCTCAGGGGGTTCCACCCCCAATAACTAGGAATTCAAAAGAGTCCAGTGGCACCTTTAAGACCAAGGTTTATTCAGGTACAAGCTCTCCCACCTTCTGACATACTTCCAGTGCCCACTTTTATGTATTGAAAGGCGGGAGACGATTATCAGGGGGCTTCCCCTTCCCCAATAACTAGCAATTCAAAAGAGTCCAGTGGCACCTTTAAGACCAAGTTTTATTCAGGTACAAGCTCTCCCACCTTCTGACATACTTCCGGTGATGTCAGGAGGTGTGGCATATGCAAATGAGTTATGCTAATGTGCTCCTGCACCTCTTTTTCTATGAAATGACCCCTGCAAATGCCCAACTGCTTCTCTGGCTGGTTTCCTGCTCTGGATATATTTAAAGAAATTTTTCTTGTTTGTCTTGATGCTTTTAGCAATCCTCTCCTCAAATTCTCTTTTTGCATGCCTAATTATTAACTTACATTTCTTTTCCTAGAGCTTATGTTCTGTTCAATTCATTGGGGCAGACCTTTCACTTCTTAAAAGAAGCCTCTTCACTTTTTATAGTTTTCTTGACTTACATTGTTAACCATGCAGGCATTCTTTTAGACTTTGCAGTGCCTGTCCTAACTTGGGGTTTTATCTGGGCTTCAATTACTTTGGTTTTAAATAGCTTTCAAACATCCTGTAGGGACTTGACTCTCTTGTGTTTCCCTTTTTAGCTTCCTTTTAACAATTTCCCTCATTTTTGTGAAGTTCACTCTTTTGAAATCAAATGTTACAGTTTTGGACTTCAGGGATAACTTTCCATTGATGTAAATGCTCAACTTAATAGCATTATGTTCACTGTTCCCAGTTGGTGCAAAAACCTCTACATCTCTTACCAGGGCCCTTTTCACATTACCATTCTAAACTGGACGTTATCTGTCATTGCCCCGTTTCAAGTATACAGGGGTGGGAGTTTCACACAACAATCTTCCTTCTGTTAATGAGCTGTTTCTAAAGCACTATGGTAATTTCAAACAGTGTCGCTTTCTTTGCCCTCCCCTTTTCACCCCGCGCCTGATCTTCCTCTGAAGGGAAAGAAAGCAGCATTGCTCTAAGTGCTACAGGGCATTTCGCACAGCACAGCACTTCAGAAGCAGAAGGAAGGGTTTGGAAATGGAAGAAAGCAGTTTACATCTACAATGGCTAGGGCTGCCAAGTGGGGGCGGGGGGCAGGGAAACCCTCGCTTTGGAGGCCCGATTTCCGCCGCAGCAGAATTGGGCCCCGGGGGGAACTCCATCCCCCAAAGCTGCGTCACCAGAAGTGACGCAGCCACGTCGCTCACATTGGGGGCGTGGCCCAGATCGTCGGGGGGGAACCATATGTGAGTTTGCGGGACTTGGCAACCCTAACAGTGGCTCAGGCATGCTTCCCCAATGGGACACAACCAGGTTTCTATAAACAGGTAAGTTAATTCAGTTAGCAGTTGGTTATTAAAATGGTTCTGTCTGAAATTACAGAAAAATTCCATTAGTAACCAGATACTAAAATTGAATAAATAGGCTGTCTGAAAAGGGCCCAGGTCTTGAGCTCCACTCTGAACAAAGTCCAAGAACACTATCCCTCTCATTGGCTCTGTGAGCAACTGTTTCTGTGTACAGTCATTTATGATTGTCAATAGACTAGGCCTCTTCCATAGTCTCTTGTTCAAAACTGAAAGGCAACTGACATAATCCATGTGAAGAAAGGCCTTCTTATGCTCCTTAGGTGCATATCTATATGCTATCCTGTTTGATATGGAGTGACCACCAGGACTGTACGAGGTATTCCAAATGTGACCACTAGGGATGTGCCTTCCAAATTTTTACTATTATTATTTTCATTTCAGGATTTCAGGGAAGACATGCTGACCTTGATGGGCCAAGCTGGCCTGATCTTATCAGATCTCAGAAGCTAAGTAGAGTCATCCCTGGTTAGTATTTGGATGGAAGACCCCCAAGGAAGTTCAGGGTTACAACAATGGCAAACCACCTCTAAACATCTCTTGCCTTGAAAACCTTATGTGGCTGCCATACGTTGGGTGTGATTTGATGGCCAAAAAAAAAAAGATTTCATTATCCTGAATTTTTGGAAGTGTTGTTATTAGTTTGGATTACTAGTTTGAGTACACTTTACAGATTCTGGAATTTCAGGACCATTATTTTTCAGGCCATTTCATCCCATTCCCTCCCCCAGAGGCAGCAAGAGTGGGGAGGAGGGGAGATGGGGAAGAAGTGTGACCCAGCAAATTGCTGCTTGGCAGTGCTTTCATATTTTAAACAGTCACTATTTTCTATGAGAACTTGTCCTTTGAACTCAGGAGGCCAAGTTAGCCCCAATAGAAAATAATGACCCTTTAAAGAGACTGTGTGCTGCAGAACAGCTGAGTTGCTGAAGGTAGACTTGGCCATAGAGGCCAGTAAGGATACCATTCCCCAAGTGGGGGTGGGGAATTCCCCGCTTTTGCGAGCTCCTACTGTACTGACTCAGCTGGTTACCATGGTGACCACACACTGGAAACTGGAGACAAAGTCCAGAATCAAATCAAATATCAGAGCCAGGGGTCAGAGAGCAGGGAAATCAGTCCAAGGTTGCAGGGGTGAGGAGCAAGGAGCAGTTGCTACAAGCCAGGAGCAGATCTGAGCTTGCACTGTTGCTACCGCACTGAGGCAGGTGCATGGAGTGTTTATGAACAAGTCCTCCCTTCCCTGGGAGTCAATCTGCCAAGACTCACAGCTCCTCCCATTGCTTTTGCAAGAGCTGCAGCCTGGCACTCTTCCTTCATTCTTGCATATTCCGCCTCTGGCGTGTCTTGCATCTGGGGCACTCAGGAGAACTAGGTGGGGATTCTGGCCTTGGGGTGTCTTCAACTGGGGCTGCTGGGCCAGGCTCTGGATCAGTCTCTCCTTCTGGCTGCACCTCCTGTGTAGCTGTTGGGGCCTTTTCTCCCTCAGGTGCTGTTGAGGGTTCCTCCTCTGGGCTGACTCCAGATGAGGCTGGGTTGCTACCTGCCTCTTCCTCATCTGAGGAATCATCAACTTCAGCAGAGCCAGTACCCACACCACCTACCCACCGGCAGCCAGATGGCTGGTGGAAGGAAATTCCCCCACCCCTGACACCATGTATAATGTGCTGACATCACCTGGAAGTGATATCAGTGCATCGGTGATGGGGGGGGCAACGCTCGGCTTTTTGGGCAAAACTCTATGGTTCCAGGCTATTTTTACCATAAAGTTTTGCCCCAAAAGCACAGCGTCGCCCCCAATGTCACCAACATGCTGATGTCACTTCTGGATGACATTAGCACATCATGCAATGTCCCACCCCCACCTCCAGAATGCCCCCCAAAGCCCCTGCCAGCATGATGAAGGGACCTGGCAACCCTAGTGGCCAGGTCTATTGCCCATAGGAAATAATGGAGCAATTATTTCCTATGAGTAGTTGCAAAGCACCTAAAAGGAAGTGCATCTGGACACATGGGAGTTGTTGGCTTGTTGGTGAGAAGGGACTGGGAGGGAGGTGTGCACACAAGAGGTGGCACTGGGCGGACTCTGCAGGGTTGAATCTGGTGAGGAGGAACCAACCAGACAACCTACCTACCTCCTCTAGTACACCAACAGTGGTGGCCGGCCATGTGCACTCATTTTTAAGTTGGCAATGTAGTCTCTATAGAGTGTCTTTTTATTATCAAGTAAAGAGACATATTGAGCTGCGGTGGCTCAAGTGGTTAAGACGCTGAACTGCAGGCTGTGGAAGGTCAGTAGCTCAGCAGTTCAAGACCCAAGTTGCCGCATGACGGAGTTGCCCATCTCTAGTTCCAGCTCTTGCCAACTTAGCAGTTCAAAAGCAAGAAATTGCAAGTAGATAAATAGGTACCACTTCGGTGGGAAGGTAACAGCGTTCCGTGCGCCTTGGTGTTTAGTCATGTCAGCCACATGACCACGGAAACGTCTTCGGACAGCACTGGCTCTTTGGCTTTGAAACGGAGATGAGCACCGCAACACTAGAGTCGGATTCGACTGGCTTTCGAGCAAGGGAACCTTTACCTTTGCTAAAGAGACATATTGGTGGGAGATTGCCTGCCATTATCTGGAACAAGGCAACTGTAGTATGTGCCCACTTTTATGTATTGAAAGGCGGGAGACGATTATCGATACAAGGCATTTATTCAGAACATTACTCAGCTCTAATCTGACTCTGTGAAAAGCGGCATCCAAACTTATACTGTTCCAAACTGAACTATATACAATGTACTTTCATGAGATCTGATTTGACCTAAGCAGAGCTTTCTGATAGGATACTCTGTATGTCTTTAGGACCACTAGAAGCTCTTTATTATGCAGCCAATCACAACAGAGGAAACTAGGATACCTTAGCACAAACCATAACTAAACAGCTTAGAAATAACTCAGAACACTCCTCTCCCCTTGGTTTAAAAAAGATAGTCCCTAAGGTAGGTAGGAGCAGTCTTCCAGGTACCGGTTGAAGTTTTAGGGAAGTTTTGTAAAGTCAGTTCCACACAAAGTGTGTTCTGATAGTCCAGTATGTAAGTCGTCATTGCATGTGTAATTGTGGCTGCCTCACAGTTTGACATTGTGCCTGAGCCCTGCTCTTTGCCAACTGGATCAAGCCGGCTCAGTGTTACAGAATATATTTGATACCCAAACGTGTTCACTCCCTACACAATTCTCCAGCACAGCAGCTTTCCTTCTTAATCACAACGTTCTCCCTGCAAATTCAGCAGTAAGCCAAATATATTCTGCTTGCATCCTCCAGATTATTATTACGAGGAAGTAAATATTTCATTTTTGAACTCTCTAGGAGCTGAACAATGCTGTGGAAGTATGTTTAATTTCTAATCTATTTTAACATTAGAGTTATGTAAATCTGATTAAAATGCAGATTTAAATAAAAATGGAAATGCAGGCTGAAAAAGTCACTTCAGAGCTTCTTTTGACATCTGACTGCCATTCTGCAGTACTCCAGCTCCCTCTGCTGTGCTCATAATTCTCCATAAGATGTACAACAAAACTGAAATTTTCTTGGGAGATCCCCCCCTCCTTTAGTAATTTAAAGAAACAGATCTAAGGTAATATGATATATAAAGCAATGACTTGAAATCTAGAGCTGAGAAGTATTATAATGAGTTACTTTCTAAAATCATGGTGCCTTTTCAGATGGCCTTGAACACAAGAGTTCTTTGCTGTGAGTGAAGTACATTCTCCATGCCAGTTTGATTTTATTTGGGGGCATCCGGAACACAGTTTCAAGGTCCTTCATGCTGGTCCTCTGCCTCTCCACATGGCTCACAGGGGGCACTCTATGCTCAGCTTGACCTGTTTCTCAGGTTCAGTATATGCCTATCCTGAGAGATGAAATGAGGCTACCCTACTTGAGCAGTATCCTACCATCCATGAGCAAGAAGGTACATGGAGTTTCCAAATGTT
>NW_015160248.1:278152-481811 GCF_001447785.1 Gekko japonicus
CACGGGGCCATGCCCCCCTCCCGAATTAGCAATGCTCCACCTCCACCTCCAGCCCAGTAACAATGCGGGGCTCTTTGGTTTTGCTTCACACTGCCACTGCACCCAGTTTCACCCTTTACTGAAGCCGGTGCCCACGGGCAGCCCTGCTGCTACCTGCCACCTGCCTCTGCCTGCTGCCCACTGCTCATTTGGGGAAGAGGAGGGAAAGGAGGAGGAGGACTCAGATGCAGCAGCTGCAAACTTGGTGACGTTGTGGGAAATGCTGAATGACAGGCTCCAGCAGCAGCAGCAGCTGTTGTGCTCCAGCCACTTGAAGGAGATGCTGCGGGGGAGGGGGTGTCTCTGCTCAGCCATTTTAAGGGGTGGGCACAAAAGACCCCCAAACCCATGGCCCTCTTGGGTTTCTTCCCAAGCTGAAACCGTGTGAGGGAGACTGGCCCTGTTTGCTCACTGGCCCAGCCGCCCCACTAGAGCTGAGGCACCACCCTGCTGGCCTCTCAGCCACCGCGGCTTTTTCGGTCGTGAGGCTCTTCATGAAGAGAGAGGGTGGCAATGGGGAGGTCAAACCATGCCACAGAGCTGGCTCTTCTCCGGCTCTTCTATTTTTATTTTATTATTTTTGTGACATCAGAAGTAATGTCATGCTCCCCCCCCCCCGTACCCCCCGCCGCAAATTGTCTAGCGACACGGCTGGCTGCAGCTCTTTCTGAACCTCAGGAAGATAATCTCTGGAATAATGGGATCTGTGCAGAGGGTTAGTGGGCTGGAGTGAGGAGGGAAAATGCATGATATGGAGTTTATTTGCTGTCACCACCTCCTTTTCTGTAAATGGACTGGTTTTTAAAGGTAGGTACGGTTGTATATGTGAAGAAACCTTCAACATTTTATGTACTGATTCTACACATATATGTATGCCTTTAAGTGAGCCCTCACAAACCTCTCTAGGCCTGTACAAGAGGGGCTTCACTCATTTCTGTTTCTCTGTGTGTAGGTTGTAATTCCAAGTGTGTAGGTGTGTGAAGCAATAAAGAAGCATATTGGTGAAGCTGCCAGTCTCCTGCGTGCTATCTGGTAGGTAAATTTAATCCTACACTCAAGGGATAGGGTGGGGTATAAATTAATACATTAAATAAATTAATAAATAGGATGGTACCTAGTGTCAGAAGTTGGGAGTTTGCCAAAGGACTTTCTGGTTGGGAATCCTGCACTGAACAAAAAGAACCGAAAAGAATAAATCCCCTTCTAAACTATGCTTCACTAGGAATTTAGGAGAAAAGTAGAGAAACTGAGAGCAAAATTAAAACTGTACATACAAATTACAAAAGCTGCAGATGAGTCGGAGGGTTATAAAATTGCTTTAGTGTTGCACTGCACAGGAGACAAGGCATTGGAAATATATAACAGTCTGCCTGATATCTGTGCAGACCCTGCAAACAAGATGCTAGCACAAACCCTTGCTGCAAAAATTATTGTAAGCCTCCCCAAAATGCTGTTTTTGGATGGTTTCAGTTCTAGCGGCTTCCTTATGATGAGACAGTAGGCACAGACTCCTTTATTCAAGGAGAAATCTCAGAATTGAATTCAGGGCCTCCAAAGACTTGATGGTAAGAGGCAAGATTGTCTTCAGAATTTCAGACAGCAAGGTCAAGGAACAGCTCCTAGAAAACCCCAGCTTAACTCTGGCTCAAGCAATTAATATTTGCAGAGCAAAACCCCTTACCAGGGCTCAAGGATCTGCAGTGACTGGGGAACCAGAATTCAATTCAATCTATTTTATTGCGGCAGGAGCCAGTAAAGGAACCAGAATTCTAGCCGTTCAGCACAGGAAAGAACATCCCAGACACCTCCTCAAAAAAAGCAAGCCACTAGGGCACCACTTGTCAGCAGAGGGCTTTGCAACTGCAAAAAGCAATTCTTGCAAGAGTTCCATAGGCCACAGCAATGCCCAGCTTTTGGAGGAACTTGCTATAAGTGTACCATAAGAAACCATTTTGCAAAAATGTGCAATGTACAACACATGCCATCTCATCTTGCTAGAGCTATAAATGCTTTATTCATAAGAACAATGACTGCACACTAGCAGGCTAAGCTCATGGGGAGCCCAGATATGGTATAGCATGGTTCACTGCTGCTGTTTTACAAATTTCTTTCAAATTAGATACTTGAGCTAAGGTCAACAGAATCCCTTAGGACACTGCAGAATGCTTACAACACAAAGTACACTGGACAGGGACAAAGGTGACACTAGTTACTTTTGGGGATTTAAGAATCAAATCAAGAGATGCCATCATAGCTTACTGCAAGAGTGGTCCTACCATACACAATCACACATTCTATGTTACAGAGAAGGGGGATCTAGCACTGCATTCTCCAACCACAATGGAGGAACTTTTCAAATATTATCCTGACAATTTTGAAGGTCTTGAGCACTTCCCATGTGTGCATCATATTTATAATAGGAATATGTAATTTTTTTAAAACCAGCATTTTTTCGGTTCAGGTCTATTGGACCTGAAACAATTTCAGGATTACTGAAAAATCCTGGATCCCAATACTGGTACAATATTCAGAACCGGGATTCTTCTGAAATCCCAATGTTTTTTTTTTTTTGGGGGGGGGGGGTCCAATAGACCAGAGAAGAAAAGTACCAGTTGTTCTTTAAAAATTAAAAAAAACAGCCCAATCCTGAAGCTGGCTTGGCTTCTCCTGCAACCCAGTTTAAACCGGGCTGCAAGAGAAGGACAAGACCCAACGAATGTCAAGAACTACAGACCGATTTCGCTTTTAAACAATGATTACAAGATTTTTGCTAAAATTATAGCAGAGAGGGTGAAAAACTATTTACAAGTGGTGATCTTGGAAGAACAAGCTGGTTTTTTACCAAGGAGACAAATAAGAGACAACATAAGAACGGTAATGGACACAATCGAGTACTACGAAAAACACCCAGAGAAAGAAGTAGCATTCCTGTTTGTTGATGCGGAAAAAGCATTTGATAACTTGAACTGGGACTTTATGTTTCAACTGATGGATAAAATTGAAGTAGGGCAACACTTTAAAAATATAATTGAAGCGATCTATTCAGACCAGAAAGCTAAGCTGAATGTAAACAAGGAATTAACAGATCACTTCAGAGTACAAAAAGGAACAAGACAAGGTTGCCCTCTTTCACCTTTACTGTTTATCTGGGTGTTAGAAGTTTTACTACGGAAGATACAAGAAGACGAAGAGATCACAGGTTTGAGATGCAAGGGGTATAAATTCAAATATAGAGCATTTGCAGACGACGTGATGTTTATAGTGGTTTGAGATGTAAGGGGTATAAATTCAAATATAGAGCATTTGCAGACGATGTGATGTTTATAGTGGAAAATCCTTGTCAAGAGTTACCGCTCTTATTTCAGAAAATATCTAACTTTGGCGAATTGGCAGGTTTTTATGTAAACAAAAATAAGACCAAACTGTTATGTAAAAACATAACTAAAAAGAAGCAAGAAGAACTCCAAGAATTGGTACACTGTGAGGTGGTAAAAAAGACAACATATTTGGGAATTGAATTAACACCAAAAAACATGGACTTGTACAAAAACAACTATGAAAAACTTTGGAATAAGTTAACACAAGACTTTAAGAAATGGGACAACATGAACCTATCGCTTATGGGTAGGATATCAGTGATAAAAATGAATGTGTTACCGAGAGTGATGTTTTTATGCCAAACTATCCCAATATTGTACAAGACGGATATATTAACCAAATGGCAACAGGAAATCTCGAAATTTGTCTGGGCAGGTAAAAAGCCCAGAATTAAAATGAAAATTCTCTGTGACGCAAAAGAAAGAGGGGGGCTGCAGCTACCAAACCTAAGACTATATTACGAAGCAGTTTGTTTAACTTGGATGGAACAATGGGCAAAATTGGACAATAAAAAACTGCTGGCATTAGAAGGTCACGATTGTAGGTTTGGTTGGCATGCATACCTATGGTATGAGAAGACAAAAATGGACAGTTTTTTCAGACATCATGTGGTGAGACGTGCTTTATTTGCGACATGGACAAGATACAGAAGATATTTTCGAGATGCGAGACCACTATGGATTGTACCAACAGAAGTTTTGACACCATATTCAAGACAGCAAGGCAAGGAGTGGTTGCCTTATAGGGACTTAATTACGAAGCAAGGAACAGAATGGATAATGAAAGGGCAGGATGAAATTCAATATTTTTACGAATGGTTGAAATATATGCAGATTTATGATATTTTTAAAATGGATAAGAAGAACTATGGTTTTAGAGAAGATAGAAACGAAATAGAAACTGTTTGGGAAAGTGGGGGGAGGAAAATGGTTTCTAATATGTACAAAATACTGTTGAAATGGTTTACGGAGGATGAATCTGTAAAAGAGCAAATGATAAAATGGGCAGTTAATATGAATAAGGAAGTAACCATAGAAACGTGGGAATATTTGTGGAAAAATTCTATGAAGCTATCTGTATGTACTAATGTAAAAGAAAACTGTTATAAAATGATGTATAGATGGTATATGACACCTAAGAAAATAGCAAATATGAACCAGAATATGTCTAGCAAATGTTGGAAATGTAAAAAACATGAAGGCTCATTTTATCACATGTGGTGGACATGCGACAAAGCTAAGGACTTTTGGACAAAGGTCCACAGTGAAATGCAAAAGATTCTAAAATGTTCTTTTAAGAAAACGCCTGAAATTCTGCTCTTAGGTTTAAAAATGGAAGAACTGAATGTAACAAAAAAGACAATGTTCTGGTATCTGATAACAACGGCAAGATAACAATATTGGAAGCAAGAAAAAATACCAGACCTGGAAGAATGGATACAAAAAGTTCTGTTCATGGCTGAAATGGATAAAATAACTAAAAAATTAAACAACAAAGAAGACCAAGAATTTTTCGAAGAATGGAAAGACTTTAAGATATATTTAGAAAAGAACTGGGACGTGAGACAAAATTTACTATGTTTAGAACAATATTAAGTACTTGATGTTATCCTGAGTTTATCTATGTGGGACATGAGGGAAGTGCATTGTGGGAAGCCTTTCGGGGGAGGGAGGGAAAAGGGAATATTTAACCAACTGATAAAAAGATGCAAAATGTGATATTAATGGAAAATAAAAAGTCTTTTGACCTAAAAAAAAGAAAAGCTGGCACAACACTGAGCTGGTGGGAAGCTCTCAGCTTCTCACCAGCCCAGTTGATCCTGCACTGACTTCTGCCGCAGGAGAAGCCAGTGCAAAGCTGAGTTAGCAGGAAGCTCTCAGTTCCCCACTGGCCCAGCTAACCATGGGCAGACTTCTCCTGGAGTCTGGTTTAAACCAAGCTGTATAGCCAGCCCCAAGCCATGCTGGAGAGAACAGTCTGCTCCCTACCAACACAGCTGATCCTCAAGTACTGCTCCCAGCTCTCCACTGTTTTCATATCTACCTGGTAATTCCAAAATATATCCGGAATGTTTTCAGGATTTCCCCCCCAGTTCTCCTGAGAAAACCTAGATACATTTGGGATGACAAAATATATCCCCAAAATACTGACAAGGTAATTTTCAGGTATATTTTCAGCTTGGGTAGATCCAAACAGACACACCCTGCTCCACAATACCACCAGTGGTGCATGGGTGCAGAAGGATCCCCTATGCTACCCTTGCCCCCTCAAATCAGTCCTGGAAGATCTTGAGGTAAAAAGGGTCATCACAAGGTTGACCAAGCCAACAGCATGAGTAAATCAATAAAAGTTATCACTCAGCACTCAGGTTATACTTAGATCCCAAGGATCTCAACAAGGCAGTTAATATAAAAACTTCTTAAGTGCCATTT
The DNA here is from genome assembly GCF_001447785.1 of Gekko japonicus. NCBI lineage: Eukaryota > Metazoa > Chordata > Lepidosauria > Squamata > Gekkonidae > Gekko > Gekko japonicus. The sequence continues at coordinate 284,002 of NW_015160248.1, forward strand.
AAGTCAAATAAGTTAATGGGGGCTCCCATTCCTTCCCTCAGGTTCCTGAGCTGAACAAAGAGCCAAAATATTATACTGTGACAGAGTGGGACAGCCAGAATTCTTCAGGAAAAAAACAACAGACAACTTGGGCGGCTCAGTCACAAAAGAGAAAGAAAAATGGAGGGGGAATCTTGCCTCTGAGAGAGAGGTGGGCAGGGGCATCATACATGCCTTATTCACCCTCTTGCACACAGGTGGCACTGGAACGTGAAGTTCACCCACCTTGAAGCTGCAATATCTCTTCCACCTGTCTGCTAGAATCAAGCATGAATGCAGAGCTACCCCTGTCAGTTGTTGCTCCAAAGTGCTGTTGCTGAACAAGGTGGCAGGGTAATGAATTGGAGCAGGACACATGAAACAAGGGTTCTTCTTGTTCCCAAACAGATGGTACAGCAGTGGATGCAGGTAGTGCCCTAATGCGCCAGTATCCTCTACCATACCCGCATTTTATCTTGCCAGAACATAAGCATACTCACCTCTTAAACCATCTGCCACAGGAGAGCACAGGCAGAAAAAAACTGAAAAGATGTTTTTCACACATAGACATAGCACGTACAGACAAAGTCTATAAATCTAACATCTAAATTTAATCTAAATTATTCTATCCAACAAACCTTATCTTCCAAAGGGACCCAAATTCTCTATTAATCTGCAATCTAATTAATCTTCGAAACTACTGATCCTAAATACTATTCCTAAATATTAAGTAAATATATTCACTGAGAGGTAGAATGACAATCAAATGTAGGACATCCTGGTAATGGATACAGGGAGGATCATTTCAGCATGCAGAGCATTAATCAAAAGTAAACAGGCAGCAGGGGATTATAAAGCAGCTATGCCCACCTTTCAGTTGGAAAGGACCAATGAAAAAGTGCTTTCTATTGTTTGTGATGGCTTCACAATTCCATATATGCAGACAGACATCAATAACAGACTTAGATTTTACCAATTTCCCCTTCCTAGGCAAAACTACAGCAACCCCAATCAGAGGCTGCAGCTCCCTGCCCCCACTGCCCTGGGTGCAAAGCTCTTTTCTGCCCACACTGCCATCTAACCCCTTCTCTGCATCTTTGCTGTCCCAGATTCCTACTCCACTTATTTATCAAAGAACAGCTGGTGTACCCTGCCTTTTCTCATGGCTCAAGTTGGTTTATGTGTCACAATTAAAACAGTACAATTTAACACAAATAGCATAAAACCCCAGATACTCCTCTCCTGTATAAATAAAGCTCACTTCCACAGATTTCTTCCCCTTTATTTCGCTGCTCCAGGTGCTTGGGATATTCTTCTACCATTAATCCAATCGTTATTAGCATTTTTAAGGAACAAAAGAGCTCAGAACAGGGGTGTATCGAAGACCAAGAGGGGAGGGGTGTAATGTATCCAGCTCAGACTGCGTGGCCTGCTTGGGCTCCACATGGTCAGGAGCAAACGTCAAGCTTCGCTCAAAGAGACAATGGACTATGTAGATCCTAGCCCGCACCAATCAGGGAGCTAGGTTTGTGGCCGAGAGCCTATGGAACTCTCGGCCACTGTAAATAACCTATTGGGAAGTGGGTGTGTGTGTTTTGGGTGGCGGTTTCCAGGGGAATATAAGCCAGCCTGCGAACCGGCCAAGGTGTCTTGTTCCTGATCGAATAAAGTACGCTTTGCTGAAATCACTCTCTGTCTGCGTACTTTTCAGATAGCAAAGCTGAGCAATATTTGAAAGGTTCTCCCCCCTCCGTTACCTGCACAGCCCTGAGATAAATTGAGCCTGTACAAGCCTGCAATTTGCATTTAGCACACAGAACAAAATATGTGATCTTTGTTTCATCTACCTGAACTCTTCAGAGTCCTGTATGTATATGAACAAGTAATTTTCACAAGCATTTAGACTTCCTCATTATCTCCTCACAGAGCCTTTCTTGCATAGGGTACTGATTACTGGTACATGGAGTTTATGCCCTCATAACAGCTGGTCTGCCTACACAGCTGACAAATGGGAAGCCCCGCTTTCACACAGCAATCAGGACACTAGGTCCTTCACATCAGTTTAAAATATTTATTAGCAACAATGGTTTGATACAAGGTATGCAGAGTACAGGTAGTATGAGAAACTTTCAAGGACCTCTTGAAATGGAACATCATAGAAAACATGAACTAAAAGGGGTTTTAAAGGTTAAAAGGAATATTAACAAGTAAGATTATGCCATTGCAAAGCCCAGCTGATCCCCAGGGAATTTAGAAAAATGCAGGGTCAGCCAATTTACATCAAAGGAGGTATGTTTAGAATTTAGCCTGCAATTTTCTCCATAGGCATATAAAGGTATTTTTCTAACTCCTTTTGTTCAGATATTCAGTCACTTTGTAGCCAGTAACTGTGCAACAGGGGACTGCTGATAAAATTACTTCTTGAAAACAAGATTACAAATTCTCCACATGAAATTTAGGAGGGAAAAGTGAAGCAGTGCTTGGCAAGATAACTAAGATACTTGATCCCCCAAAGGTTGTCAGTCCCAAGTCTAAATCCTGAGTCACACTCTCACAAGGGTGCAGTCAAATGGAACTGACTTTATAATTATATTATTGCATGTTGCATCAGTCAGTCTTGGGAACTTTATGCTTTGACCTATCCAGTCTGCAATTCTACCAAATCCTTTCAATCCCCTTCTAGAAGATTCTTCCGCATGGATCCATCTGCCATTGCCCAAAATTAAAATTGCAGTCATTGCAACTCTAATTTTTACTTATAAATAGTTTTCTCATTGGACAGAAAACATTTTTAGAAGTACAGGAAGATGAAGAAATTAGATCATACCTAAAGTGTCTCTGGTACCCAGAATATTGGAGATTTTGCAATATAATCAATACTAATCATAGTTTTTGTACAGGAAATAGCTATTCTATACTGTAATGCGATTAAATAGGCAAAGCTGAAGGTGGAGGGGATTCATATCGGTTGAAAGGATGCATGAGCATGTAGGATCAGCTCTGAGGGGCAGTTGCTCTTGTTTCTAGCTATATCCCTCCCTCCTGATCGCACTAGCTCACTAAAGCTGAAGTTCGAAGCTGCTCAAATAACTTTTCTCTCTAAGCAGTATATCTTTCCCTCAAGCTGATTATGGTGACACAAACCATACTTGTCCTCTTGTCACTTGATCACATTAGTCATTATGGGTGTGATCAGATGGGTTGTTTGATCTGATGTCATTGCTCTTTCCTTCCAGATTGTCCTGGTACTCCTCAGAAGGCCCCGGGACTGGAGCACCCCTACAATGGTACCCTGGCCCCACAGTCCCCTCAGGGTTCCCAATTTACCAGGAGGGAAGAGGCGACAAGTGGTGACAGAGCAAGAGCGGTCCGGGAAGGGCCGGGGAGTGTGGCAGCCCTCCAAGGGCCCAGCAGCAAGGTGGAGGCAGCTCGTGAGGGGCGGGACTGTCCGCAGCAAAAGGACGGGGCCGAGGGCCGAGCCAGGCCCTGTAGGAGGCTGGAACGGCCAGGACGGCGCCAGCCGGTGGTAGGCAAGGGGGAGTGGGGAATCCCCAGGCTGGGCCTGGAGGAGATGTGGCGACGGGAGAGAGGAGGAGCTGGCCCAGAGCCACCGACGTGCGGGAAGAGGGTGGAGCAGCAGGAAGCAACCTCGGCATCCCAGGTTTTAGCTGGGGGTGGGGCCCAGGGAGGCGGGATGGAATGGGGATGAGGGGGTAATAAAAAGGCAAGCAAGGAGAAGGCTGGGGAGGAAGAAGAAGAGAAGAGATTGGATTTATACCCCGCCCTTCACTAGCCAAAGGTGTCTCAGAGCGGCTTACAAACTCCTTTCCCTTCCCCTCCCCACAACAGACACCCTGTGAGGTAGGTGGGGCTGAGAGAACTCTTGACAGAAACTGCTCTTTTTCAAGAACAGCTGTGCCAGAGTTATGGCTTGCCCAAGGTCATCCAGCCAGGTGCAAGTGGAGGAGTGAGGAATCAAACCCAGCTCTCCCAGATTAGAGTCCGCACACTCTGGCCTGGCTGGGGAGACTGGTGGCTGGCTAGAGAGAAGGAAAACGCCCCCTAGCTGTGACAAGCAGCTAAGAAGCCAGAAACCAGGATGGGAAGAGTGGTGAGGCAACCCTCTGCTGACCCCGTCGTTCTGAGGCCCCCGAGTCCTCCTTACCCGCTAGAACCCTCTGGCCCCCCACATCCAGGTGAGAGAAGACAAGAGACCACCAGCGAACCCAGGTAGCTAGCAGTAGCTGGGCTCACCCACATCAAGACGGCCTCGGGGGAGCAGTTGTCTGGGACAGCCAAAGAGCCTGACACAGATTCAAAATGCACTATCAGACAGCATCACTTGTATCCTGTTCCCCAGCTATCTGCTTCCTGTTCTCACCCGTGCCAAAATCGATGTTTTCTGATACCAGAGAAAGTCTGAAGTTAATGGATTGACTGGTTTCACCCCGCATTTCTGGATGTCTGAACTCTCCATTGTGGTGTTAAGCCAGAAGGGAAGTCTGAACATTCACCTCCATTTTCGCTCCTTAAAAAATCACATAAGTAGATATCTGCCACAGGGTTGTGAGGCACCATTTGTGGGTTTATATGCCGTAATATTTTGTTGGGATGGGGTGTGTGTGTTTTTGAGTGACAAATTCAAGAAAAAAGCCCCTTTCTGCTGTTTCTTGGGGTGGGATGGCAGTGGAAATAGTCCCTATTTAGGCTCCTGTATTGGCAGCCAGGATTCTGCCCTCTGAACTTTACTCCAAGCCACTTCATAATATTGGTGTGGCAGAAAAGCTCTATAGGGAGAGAAAAAGGGAAAACTTCCCTATGAAATGAGTGGGAAAGGGAATAAGACCAGGTGAGAAAGGGAGTGATTTCTGGCAAAGAAATATAGTTGTAAAGGAACCAATGATCACAGTACTTGGCAGAAGGATTGCAGAGGTGTCAAAAAGGAGCAGTGGTTTGAATAAGTACTTCTGTGCATGCCCAGAAAACAAATTTTTGAAAAAGGATGCTGCCCAAGCACCCAATCTGTGGTTACCATGCAGCAGTAATCTGAACAGTCAACCATGGGGTGAGCATGTGGTGAGGCGGGATGAGGGTGGCATGTTTGGACTAAATTCTCTGGAACAAATAACACCAGATAAATTAGAGACATGGCCGGACCACACTAAGCCTGACATCTGACTGTAGCCTATGTCTTATCAGCTAAAAAACGGGCATAAAATTAATTCCTTTCAATATAGTTGCTGATATTTTCTTCCATGAAACTTCAATATTAAATGCAAATTAGATGCATTTACTATTTGAGCTCTCCAACTCTAACCCCATTTAAATTGAGAAACCTAGTTAGGGCTGAAACAGACACTTCTACAAATGGGAATTAAGGACTTTAACAATAGATTCAATCGAATCAACAATAGCTTAAAGAGACATTGTTTAACACTAGTTAATTCAATTTAATTTATCGTAAAATTCAGCAAATTATTCACATTGGCTTAAAGTTAAAGGTAAAGGTTCCCTTGCTCGAAAGCCAGTCAAATCCGACTCTAGGGTTGCGGTGCTCATCTCCGTTTCAAAGCCGAAGAGCCAGCGCTGTCCGAAGACGTTTCCGTGGTCATGTGGCCGGCATGACTAAACACCAAGGCGCATGGAACGCTGTTACCTTCCCACCGAAGTGGTACCTATTTATCTACTTGCAATTTCTTGCTTTCGAACTGCTAGGTTGGCAGGAGCTGGAACTAGAGACAGGAGCTCACCCTGTCTTGCGGCACCCAGGTCTTGAACTGCTGAACTACTGACCTTCCACAGCCTGCAGTTCAGCGTCTTAACCACTTGAGCCACCGCAGCCACATTGGCTTAGGCAACAATAAATATGTTAGTCTTTCTGGTACAAACAAACTCCTGTTTGTTTATAAGGAAGAATAGCACTTGTAACACCCACTGGGATATATTCTTCCATAGAACTATGATTGCTAGCAATGAATTAATATTATGTCCTTAATATGAAATGAATAAAAATTAAATTACATCAAATGCTCTTCCCTCTTTTCTCCTGTCATTTCCTCACTCAAAGAGGGCAGGCAAGCAGAGACACCAAGAAGTGGGTAGTAAGATCCTTCCTGGGCTGTAGACCTCAGAAGGTACCACCATTCTGGTTCTGTTATACCTAAACACATGTGCTCCATATCTGGGCAACTCTCACTGCCAGATAGCACCAAGTTTATTACAGAACATTTGTGAGGGGAGGAGTTTGTTGCATAAAGTGCATTTCTGGCCCCTGGATTGTCGACTGGTGAACAGAGTGGTCCTTAAGAATATACAAGGTGGCTATTCTTACATTACAGGATTTGCTGAAGTGGTAACATTGATGTCTCTGCCAGTGACTGGATGCCTCAATGCTGAGTGGCCCCTGAATTACAGTTGTACTAAGTATAAAGCTCTGGCTGCCAGAGATAAGCCAAACAATAGGGACTCGAAGCGTATGAAATGTACAGAGATGAAAAACGCAAGGGTAGACCATCAAAGCATTCACAAATTTCATAAGTTGCCATTAGACAATAGTCTATTGCAACATAATCACAATAAAACAATTAATAGAGTAGAATTAGTGGTCACAATTCCAAAACACTAGTAACAATTAAAAGAATAGAAGACAAAATTTGACATAACAATTCAATAGTGAAGAAAGACTACAACAAGTGACTCCTCTATATGCTTTCTGTATAATAGTGTCCTAAAGACCTCAAAGTCCACCAAGGCAGAGGATGTCCCAAAGATAAATCTGCAGCTAAAAACGTCCTTCCTAGGTATGCCAGAGAGAAAGAGCAGTTTACAGAAACGGGGTTAGGAAAAAAGGTAGCAAAAAAGGAAGTTGGAAGAGGGCATGATCCTGAGGAAACAGACACAAAACGGAGTAGAAAACTGAGCAGAGACTAGGGTTGCTTAACTGGAAAGGTGAGAAAAGCTAAAAATCCACATACTAATTATAGCCAGCCACTCTTTGGCAGGAGGCCTTTAAGTAACGTTTGAACATTGCATACTGTCTGTTGCTATGATTTATGGAGACTTGGGAATCTCCAGCAATTGAAGCCCACTCAGTATACTGTCATCTTTTCATGCAGTCATATACACCCATGACTAATGCCAACAGATGATTTTCTCAGAATGCTTTCATATACTGTGTAATCAAGCCTTACTGTTCATTCAATACAAGCATCTCAGGCTTGTTCAACAGGAGGACAGATCCCTTCCCTACTCATGTCATAGTTTAAACGGTAATTTCTTGGATGGTCAGACTTTTTCCCTCTCTCTCTGCAAAAGCATCATGACTCTATTATTCATACTGAGGCTTTCCCACTTAGAATATCATGCATTTAACATGAAACAACCACAGAAGGTTGCAAGCTCATACAACCAAGAGTGAAGGACTTTCAAATGCTAATCTTGCCTATAAAATTCTAAGTACAGCTGTACAACTGCTATTGCACGGGCACTGAAGCGGCAGATAGCTTTTGTTAAGGTTTTCATCCAAGTAAGGACATCTTAGTAGAATCATCATATGAATTTGAGTTGATTGATCAATTAAATCTCTCTAAACTAGTGCATGAAAAAATAGTTCAAATAACTAAAGCTTACTGCATCTTTTAGATGATGCATACACATGGACATCACTAGATGGGCAACACCGAAATCAGATTGATTATATCATTTGCAGTCAAAGATGGAGAAGGTCTATACAGTGAGTAAAAACAAGACCTGGAACGGACTGTAGATCAGATTATGAGCTACTCATTGCAAAATTCAGACTTCAACTGAAGAAAGTTGGGAAAACCACTAGACCATGGTTTGACCTAAATCACATCCCTGATGAATATACAGTGGAGGGTGAAAAATAGGTTTAAGGGACTAGATTTGATAGAGTGCATGAAGAACTATGGATGGAGGTTGGTGACATTGTACAGGAGGCAGCAATCAGCACCATCCCTAAGAAGCAAAAATGCAAGAAAGCAAAGTGGCTGTCTGAGGCTTTACAAACAGCAGAGGAAAGAAGGAAAGTGAAAGGCAAAGGTGAAAAGGAAAGCTTTACCCAACTGAATGCAGATTTCCAGAGAACAGCAAAGAGAGATAAGGAGGCCTTCCTGAATGAACAATGCAAAGTAATACAGGAAAACAATACAATGGGAAGGACTAGAGATCTCGTCAAGAAAATTGGAGAAATCAAGGGAACATTCTGTGCAAAGCTGGCCATGATTAAGGACAAAAACGGTAGGGACCTAACAGAAGCAGAAGAGATTAGGAAGAGGTGGCAAGAATACACGAACTATACAAGAAGGACCTCAGTGTCCTTGACAACCACAATGGTGCGATCGCTGACCTCAAGCCAGACATCCTGGAGTATGAAGTCAAATGGGCCTTAGAAAGCATTACTAACAACAAAGCTAGCGGAGATGATAGTATCCCAGCTGAGCTATTCAAAGTCTTAAAAGATGATGCTGTTAAAGTGCTGCACTCCGTATGCCAGCAAATTTGGAAAACGCAACAGTGGCCACAGGATTGGAAAAGGTCAGTATACATTACAATCCCAAAGAAGGGCAATGCCAAGGAATGTTCAAACTATCGCACAATTGCACTCATATCACACGCTAGCAAGGTCATGCTCAAGATCCTACAAATTAGGTTTCAGCAGTACGTGGATAGAGAACTGCCAGAAGTACAAGCTGGGTTTCGAAGAGGTAGAGGAACGAGAGATCATATTGCCAACATTCGCTGGATTATGGAGAAAGCAAGAGAGTACCAGAAAAACATCTACTTCTGCTTCATTGACTATGCTAAAGCCTTTGACTGTGTGGATCACAACAAACTATGGCAGGTCCTTAAAGAGATGGGAGTACCAGACCACCTCACATGTCTCCTGAGAAACCTGTATAAGGATCAAGAAGCGGCACTTAGAACCGGATATGGAAATACTGACTGGTTTAGCATAGGAAAAGGAATACGACAAGGATGTATATTGTCACCCTGCTTATTTAATTTATATGCAGAGTACATCATGTGAAATGTCAGCCTGGATGAATCACAAGCCGAAAGTAAGAAAAACATTAACAACCGCAGATATGCAGACGATACCACTCTAATGGCAGAAAGTGAAGAGGACCTCACGAGCCTCTTGCTAAGGGTGAAAGAGGAGAGTGCAAAAGTTTGCTTGAAACTCAACATCAAAAAAACTAAGATCATGGCATCAGGCCCCATCACTCCTTGGCAAATAGAAGGGGAAGCTGTGGAAGTAGTGACAGACTTCACGTTCCTGGGATCCCAGATCACCGCAGACTGTGACTGCAGCCATGAAATTAAAAGACGCCTGCTCCTTGGGAGGAAAGCGATGGCGAACCTAAACAGCATGATAAAAAGTAGAGACATCACCCTGCCAACAAAAGTCCGCATGGTCAAAGCAATGGTATTCCCAGTAGTCATGTATGGCTGCGAGAGTTGGACTATAAGGAAGGCCGAGCGCCGAAGAATAGATTAGATGCTTTTGAATTAGGGTGCTGGAGAAGACTCTTGAGAGTCCCTTGGAGTGCAAGGAGATCAAATCAGAAGTCAGTCCTAAAAGAGGTCCTGTCTCCAGCGCTTCAACGATGGCTGCGTCTCTTGGCTCCTCCGAGAGATGTGTGCCATGAATCAGGGATTAGGAGGGAGCGTGATTGTGCACACTCCCCCATGGAGCCCATAGGCATCAGCTGGTACAGGGGGCTTTGGAGAGCCCTACCTCCAGCCATCAGCCGGTACAGGGGGGCTACTCTACTACTGCAACGCTCTCTACATGGGGCTGCCTCTGTCGCAAATCCGGAAGCTGCAACTGGTGCAGAATGCTGCGGCCAGGCTGTTAATGGGTCTCTCTAGAAGAGACCATGTGCAGCCTGTGCTGAAAGCGCTGCACTGGTTGCCAATAGCGTACCGGATTCGCTTCAAAGTGCTGGTCGCTACCTATAAAGCCCTATATGGCCAGGGTCCAGCCTACCTGAGGGACCGCCTTTCCCCGTACGTTCCCCCAAGAGCACTACGGTCAGGGGCCCAAAACTTACTAACCATCCCGGGCCCCAAGGAGGTCAAACTAGCCGCCACGAGGACCAGGGCCTTTTCGGTGGCGGCTCCTACCTGGTGGAATGAGCTCCCGGAGATCAGGGCCCTGCGGGATCTGATGCAGTTCCGCAGGGCCTGCAAGACGGAGCTCTTCCGCCAGGCTTTCGAGTAGGAGCCGCCGCCCCTACTATACTACCACCGCCCTGAGGTCCCGATGAAACATCTATTATGGAACAATCCTTCTGCCGTCTCCTTGGGGACTTTGGACAGATGATCCGCCATCTTTGGAGTATGAATGGCACTGAGCACTTTGTTTATTTATGATTTAACTTAAGATTTTAATATGTAGTATATATTTTAAATTTTTATGTATATGATTGTTTTACCATGGCAAGTGTTCTTGCCTCTGTAAGCCGCCCTGAGCCCTCGGGGGAGGGCGGGGTATAAGTACGAAAAATAAAAAAATAATAAAAAATAAAATACTCTCTGCCCCAAAGGTCCTGCCCTGATTCCCAGTATTCGATTCGAAGCGACCACAGGGACAAGCGCTTGGAGGTTTAGCGATTTTCTCTGCCTCGTGTGATCCTAGGGGCCGTCTCAGGACCTGGTGGATCGATTCAAGGACTGATGAGTGAGTTTTTGTTGAAACGAGACAGCAAAGCCTAGATGTGAAGTCCCCCTACTATAAATGGAAGGGGGGAGGGGATGCCCTATCTCCCGACGTTTTAAATGAATGCGAAAGCATGATTGGAGGGACTGATCAAATTGCAGCGATGGACTGTAGCGGAGAGTTTTTTCTGAAAGAAAGTTGAGCATTTAAACAGACCGTAGAGACTTTGGCATTCTTTCTCGGCTAATGTAAACATGCCCAAAAGATGGTGATGAGAGGCAAAGAGGGAGGCGGGACCAATGTTTTCTTCAGGAAGGAGAACAGTGGAAAGCTAGGTCATGTGACCTAACCATAGACTCTGTCCTTAAAGTGAATCATGGGCCCTCTAGTGGCTAAAGTGGATCTGTACTAAAATCGGCTATATTTTTAAAGGGACAGTATTTGGTGCGCACTTTGATCATAGAGACTTATGAATGGTAAGGAGATTATAAAGTTTAGTTTACTTGCGGTTCGATTGGCAAGCGGATCGAAAAGCGTTTTTTTGGAGTAAAGGGCTTGCTAGCCCAACTTCACAAGATCTGCTTGCTAAGAGAAAGGTTGGATTTTCCAATGAGTGTGTTTTTAATGCAACAAAAGGAAGGACTCTTTTGATTTAAGACATTTAAGGAAGCGAAGATGTCCCTGGAAAAAGGAACTTGGTTTATATCATGAATGGACAGATCTGGCCTTATAAAAGCTAAAAATTAATTGGAAAAAGAAGATACATCTAAGACAGAAGAAGATAAATTGTTGTAATGTTCTTACTTAGGGAACATTGGTTTTAAAGATTTTGCCTATGAGGGGGCAAAGCGTAAAAGGAGATGCCAATTTTTCTTAAGGGCTGTGTTTATGTGTGTTCTAGCTTTAGAATTACTTTCTGTCTAGTCTGATAAGCTGGTTTTGTCAACAGAAATGATGATTGGCGGGCACTCTTCAGGCTTGAAAGTAACTGAATAAGTGTAATAACTATGTTTTAAGCATTGTAAAAACTCCACACTTGGGTTTTTAGTTAGGTTCTTTTTACTTTCTCCTTTAGATTGTAGAATTTTACCTTCCCAATTTCTGTTGTAGTTTTAAAGAAATGCAAATAAAAAAATTCCCCTTTGGGGGGCCAAAAAAGAAGAAGTCAATCCTAAAAGAAGTCAACCCTAACTGTTCCCTGGAAGGCCAGATACTGAAGCTGAAGCTCAAATATTTTGGCCACCAAATGAGAAGGGAGCACTTACTGGAGAAGACCCTGATGCTGGGAAAGACTGAAAGTAAAAGAAGAAGGGGACAATAAAGGATGAGATGGTTACAGTGTTATCGATGCAACGAACATGAGTTTGAGCAAACTCCAGAGGATGACGGAGGACAGGAGGGCCTGTCGTGATGTGGTCCATGGGATCGCGAAGAGTCGGACTCGACTGTGCAACTGAACAACAGCAACAGTAGATACATATTTTACAGCAGTTATAATTTCTCTCTTTTTTATTATTCAGGAGAAAATATCTCTTCAAAGATTGTGTTGGTCATCTCTAGTTTTCATATGTACTTGTATTAAAAATAACACCTCTAAGCACCTTTTTAATCAAAATGGTTTAATCAGTTAATATGGCTGATTAATCTTCTAAATGGAACAGCCCTACTTTCTGAAGACTGCCCACTTTTAGATACTTTAGATTTCTCTGAGTGGGACTCCAGCTGGCTGTTGCTGAGGAATCCAACCACTTCACCTTTTTGCATTGTGGATGTGAAGAAATGCAGTTTTTCACCTGGGAGGTTTGAGATGAGCAAAGCCTCCACTCTGCGTTTAATTCCCCGCCCCCCCCCCCCCGGCCGAGATCAGGCACTGGAGGAAGGATATCTGTGCAATTGCTCTCCAGACACCTTCATTCAGATGCTAATAGATCTAGCAGGAGAGATAATGGGTGGGTTAAGATCTCCCCCTTCCTCCTAGCAGGAAGCTCCCAGAAGAAGCTCCCAGAAGAAGCGGCAGGAAACACTTCTCTGACCTGATCAGCGGGTGGCGAAACAGGGATGATAAAAAGAATCCTTGCAACAGGAAAGAGGCCTTTTTTCCTTGGGTGCTGCTTCCATGAGCACACATAGACCTCTTCTACACAGGTAAGGCAGCCATCAACCATCTGCTTACCTGAAGAGCTGGAGCAAGCTTCAAGGTAATGGACCTCTGCAGGGATCTGTAACATCCTAAAGGGGCCTGTACTATTTTAACATCTGATAGGGCATGTATAGAGAAAGGGGCAGAAGATTTGTGTTTTACCTGTTTCTTTTGTATCCCTTGCTCAATTTGGTGCTGTGCTAGAAGTCTGCATGTAAACATTTTTAATGAATAATTTATAACTTTGTATGCTGGTAGTGGTTCTCTGTACCACATTGACCTCCACTGTCTTGGACACACTATTCTAAAAGGAGAGCCGGAGAAGGCAGGCAGGTGGCAAGTGGCTATTCCTCCAGGGGCACTCAAAGCAGTAATCTGTCCCCATGGTGAACAGACGCTGGGCAGCAGGAGACACAGAGGCAAAGCCTCAGAACATGGAAGGGAAGCAGGGAGTCCTGGCCCTTCATACACAGGTCAGGTGGTGGTAGCGGCGGGCTACCCTGAGAGCAGAAGGAAGGCATCTCCAGGTGTGGAGAAACACCTAGGAGGGCAGAGCAGAATAAGGCCTGCAAGCCAGAGCAGGCAAATTCTGCCACAGTGGACATAAAAATAATTGAAGTTAAATGTGCCAAGTGCCTACATTTTTGATCTACAATTGGTATATACTGTTTACTTATAGGATAAGAGCTTTAGAATTTATGAACTTTCAAATACTAGGCACATTTGTGTGTGTGTGAGAGAGAGAAGAGAATGGACACACACAAATGTGTCTAGATATTATAAAGCTCCTGTATTTTTTTCTACAATTACATTACATTACATTTGCGATTTATATACTGCCCTATCCAGAGGCTCAGAGCAGTTTACAGACACAATTTTATCTAAGCTAGGAGTACAATGGTAAGGGGAGGGTGTTTTTTTTCCTAACTAGGCACCTAACAGCAGGATCTTTCTTGGATTCGGCGGTAGTTCTTTTTCCTCAAAGGCGCAGATATCCAGTGTTGAAGTACGGATTCTCTGTAGTAGCGGCTCGTTTCCAGCAGATGGCCCCCACAGAATTGGTATATACCCTGTTCACTTATCACATAAGTTCCTTCCATGGAAGGCCCCATTCATAGCCCTGTGCTTGAATGAGGCTGCTAATTCTAGCAATGCTAGAGAGATGCATATGCACAAACATAAATTTGCCTAGTTTAGGGATATTCATTTACCATATTGAAACACTGTACACATTTAGAAGGGACAAGAAGGGGAGCTCCATGTGGAGGAGAAGGAAGCAGCCGCAGCTGAGCCTTTTAGATTTTTCTGCATTTCTGGGGATTGCCCCAAAGTGCAGGAAAATCTCTTTGCCCCCTAGGTGCCTCCGATGTGCAAATTTAGATATCCGCAGGCAGGGGGCACCTTGGCTATTAGATATATAAATGGACAAAGAGCTAAGCAGTCACTCCAGAAGCCTTAATGAGAAGGCTTCCATAGGGAAATAATACGCCAGATGTTCCCAAATCTAGAAGAGAAGAGATTGGATTTATACCCCGCCCTTCACTACCCAAAGGAGTCTCAGAACAGCTTATAATCCCTTTCCCTTCCCCTCCCCACAACAGAGGTGGGGCTGAGAGAGCTCTCTTGAGAACTGTCCTTGAGAGCTCTGAAAGAACTTATGATTGACCCAAGATTCACACCAGCAGCTGCATGTGGGGAAGCAAACCCAGTTCTCCCAGATTAGAATCTGTGCTCTTAACCACTACACCAAACTGACTCTAAACATTAATATACGACATTGTTCACAGATTTTATCAGTTTTGTTGATCAGAACTCATTGACAAATTCCACTGCTAGAAGGCACCTTAGAAATGAAGGCATCTTTGTGCTGACCCAAATATCCATGTTGCTGACGCAGGAAGGTCCCCAACTTTTTAATGTAAGCCAGCCTGTCATTTGCACTCTAACAGTGGATGCCATGGCTCCACTTGATTGCACTTTACTAGATATTCCCTATGGCTACTTGTCCCACAATGCAATGCATTCTACCACACTGTCCAATTCTGGCACATTGCAGCCTGGATGATGCATTGCTCAAAAAACTAACCCAAGAAAACATACATGTATGTATTAAAAAATAATGAAATTTGTATTTATTCAAGGAAGACACATGCAAAACTAATTCCTGGCAGACTCCTCACACACAGTTTCACATATGCATTGAAAAAATATATTTCTGAAATCAATTCCTATGCAGAATGAAACACAGAATTGAAGAGGAAATAACCAGAGTCCAATAAGAGGGGATCCTTGTTATCATCACTATTTCAGTACAACTCATCTTTTGTCAATTGTCCTCAAATGATGTTGTTCAGCAGCTAGAAATCGACAGTTCTGTCTATACATTTGTGTAGTATCGATGACGGTTCTGAAAATCTCTGTATGCGTATTTTGCATCCTGTTTACTATGAGGCACTCTGCCAAATGGTTCATGATCACTGAAACAGGCGTCAAAGACTTCATCCACAGCTTTCTCAGCCCTCTCTTTGTTGACCTTTCTAACCGCCAAGATAGAGCGAACAGCTCTGTCTCGTACACAGGTCTGGGGAAAGAGAGGGAAAAACAGGTTCAAATAACAAGCTATGAAATCTTGATGCATTTACATTAGTCAGTGCCAATAATTACAAACCACAGGAATGTTTCAAAAGGATAGTTAAAAGCCATGTTTGCTGTGATTGTTCAGAAGGATACTACTCAGGCAAAATTGACTAGTTTCAATTTTTCATAGGCAGTATAGACTTGGGAATGTACCAAGATGCTCAGCTTGACAGCCAATCAAATTGTTTATGGTGGATATTTATCAGGTATGAGTCACTCCCTGGAGAACAACTGCCTTGATTGATGCAACAGCTGGTGGGCACAATCTGAATCTGACTTTAACAAAAATGAACCAATACTAACATTTCATCATACCCGGCTGAGCTCCCATTAGCTGAAAACTCAGATATTGAATCACCCAAAGATATAAATTCAAAGAAAGCTGATCTGACGCAGCCAGTTGCTGATACGAAGCTAAGAAAAACATTAGCATTTATCTGAACACTGGATTAGAACCGCCCTGAAAAAAAGCAATTTTCCCACATGCCTAAGAAGCAGCTTTTCCGGGCAAGCCAACAAGCAGCAATATTATCTACCCTTCCAGCCATCACATCTGTGTTTCTCTAATCTAAAATGAGCTCCTTAAGTTGCTCCTAAACAACTTATATAGTTCTCCACTTATCCCTGCAAGGTGGGTTAGGCTGCGAGTGTGACTGGCCCAAGGTTACCCAGCAAGTTTCTGTGGCAGAAACAGGATCTGAACCTGGGCCTTCCAGATCCCAGTCCAGCACTCTAACCACTACACAGCATAGACTCTCCACACACCTTCCTTAGTACAGATCAACTGCCAGCTGCCTCGCCTGGACCCTTCTGTTGTTCTGAAACGGTTAAGAGAGACATTCTTGTATTCCAGCACTCATTTCAACTAGGAAATGTGCAGTAGGACAGTAGTCCTTACAGTGACATAGAAGATGGTCAAAAAATGGTGTGTGTGTGTGGGGGGGATAAACAACAAGGAAAGGTAATCCAGCCTCTGCTAAGAAGTTGTTTGCAAAAGCTAGCATGTCTGAGTATGTACCAAATTTATTTGATGTGTGTGAAGAAGTTGCATACTGCTATGCTCATATGTACACACAAGCATGTGCGCGCACACACACACACACACACAGAGTAGTTAAGATATTGCAGAAAAGAGAAGAGCACAAGGACTTCTAAGGTAAAAGCAAAAGACAAGACAGTATCACTGAAAGCAGCAATCTATCGGTTTTACTGGTACCCTTTGTCTCTCTGGAGCTGTGGTGGCTCAAGTGGTTAAGACGCTGAACTGCAGGCTGTGGAAGGTCAGTAGTTCAGCAGTTCAAGAGCCGAGTTGCTGCATGACGGAGTGAGCTCCCGTCTCTAGTTCCAGCTCCTGCCAAGCTAGCAGTTCGAAAGCAAGAAATTGCAAGTAGATAAATAGGTACCACTTCGGTGGGAAGGTACCAGCGTTCCGTGTGCCTTGGTGTTTAGTCATGCCGGCCACATGACCACGGAAACATCTTCGGACAGCGCTGGCTCTTCGGCTTTGAAACGGAGATGAGCGCCGCAACCCTAGAGTCGGACTCGACTGGCTTTCGAGCAAGGGAACCTTTACTTTTACCTTTACTTTTGTCTCTCTGCAGTTCCATCAGAGGATCTGAGCCTCAGAATCACAGGGACAGCCCAGCCCAGTGGAAGGCAACATGTAAATGCAGTTCCCCCTTTTCTTTCAGGGGTCAGGCTCAACTTACTTGATGGTGCTGCTTCAAGCCAAATTTAAACCGGGTCATTTCGCTCAAGAGTGAGCAGTCCCCACTGAGATTAGCTGCTCGAATCTAGTAGGGGGGGAAAACAGCAGTATGGGAAAAGGTTTTCAGAGAACTGACAACACAATTACCTATACCTGAAGTGTCCTCTGGACAAAAAACCACTAACTAATAGGCTGAACCAATGATCTTCCATTTTATTACGCTTTCCTTAATCTGCCTCATATCATAACTGCTTGAAGCTACAGAATATTGGGAGGGAACAAAGAGAAATCTATCTGCTGGATATTCAGGAACTGATTAGATCTGACTGGTTATTCACAAAGAAACTTTCAACAACATTCCACAGCTGTTTATCCTGCACCAGTGAAAGGCTGTAGAAAAAAATATTTATTTAGAAACATTTCTATGCCGCCTCTGCATGGAACCTGCCCAGCTCAACAGAGCACTAAACTCCTTGCTATTCATCAGTGTCAAACTGAACAGAAGCAGTCACCCTAGTTGTTTCCCTGCCTTCCACAATAACAATCCCACTTCGTTTTATAAAACAGACCTTTAACTCCATCAAATGAACAATCCCCCTCAGCAGTGGTACTAAGTATAGGTGGTTGAAACCGTAGGTTTAAGACATTAGGAATTATTGCATTATATGGCTTTCATTATGATTCTTAATTACTGACATTTCTTTAGTGAGCTGAGTGGAAGTATTCTTTGGTCCTAATCTATGCTTTGGGTTTGTTTGTTTTAAACCCAAAACCTTTAATTGAGATGGGAGGAGAAAAGGACATTAATATAAAGACTGAGTTCTGATGATCCTACAAACTATTGCCAGAGAATCAGGTATATGCTGCGGACTCCCTTCTTGTGAGTCGATTTCATCTTGAAAATTCTAATTAGACGTCATTTATTATTTGTTTCTTGTATCAGTTATGTATGAATTGAATTTTGTTTGATTTTTTTCTCCATCAATTTCTATTGCAAATTTTGTTTAGAATGGTTCGATCAATTTGGTCCAGGCTAATAAGTACATTATAAAGTGATTAATTTTGCCTGACTGTTTTATACACTAAATACGCAATATAAATGTCATTGAAAATCTGTAAATAGCAAATACACAACCTGTATCATCCCATGATTCTATTTGTCCTACTGTCCCAGTAAGAACAGCTAATGTCACAGTGAGTCCATATTTTAGGCATCAGAACTAGAATTCAGATTCTACAAGCGGGGACCTGCAAGACTCATGAGACGGAGTCTCATCCTCCCCCCGATCAGCTTCCACAGGAAAAACCTGGGTCTGGAAGACCCTGCTCTGAAGCGCTAAATGCTACTTCACACTGACTGTCTTCGGGGGGGGGGGGGACGACCTCAGCAGGGTATGTCACAGAGCCCACCATTTTCTCCAGGGGGACTGAAGCCTTCTTTTAAAAAAAATTTAACACAAATTTATTTAAAAGTGGAAGTATTATACAGGAGTTCAGCCTTTAGCAACCTTGTTAATGTTTTACACCTTTAAGAAAGGGATATTCAACATGCAGCTGCAGGGAATCAATCAGAATAATTTTTAGAGAGCATTTGTCAGCCTATTTAAAAAGAAAGCTTCTAGCCGGGTAGAAAAGAGGACTGAAGTGCTACCACTATAAACAACTAGAGAGCAATTGAGCCAGCAACTTGAGATAGAGAGCAATTGCCAGCCAATTTTTAAAAAGAAGGCTTCTAGCCGGATAAAAAAGAGGACTGGTTGCTACTACTAGAAATAAATTAACTGCCTTGTTCCTAATTCAAACACTTGAAATGGAACTAGAAGTAAGTTAAAAGTTAACAATTATTAATAATTTCAAAAATTTAAAAATTATAACAAAATATTCCATTCAGCTTCATGTTTCTTTCCATTCTAAATAACCATGTTTGTTCCAGGATAATTTAAAGAAAGTAAAAAAGAAGTTAAGATGTAATAATTTGAAAATGGAACCAGAAGATAATTTGAAGAAAGTAAAAAAGAAGTTAAGCTGTATCAAGAGGCTGACACCTTTCAATATAATAGGATTACTCCTGAGGAAGATAACCGGGTGCTCATTGAGGATGATGGTTTTTCCTTGAGAATGTTAGGATTTCCTTAGTAATATTGTAAAAGTTTCATTTGTAATATAATTTGATATTCATAAGATTTATTAAACGTCATTGTCATTTTTATTACAGTGTTTGTTAGTTTGATATATTTCCTTATAACTGTGATTCCTTTTTTTTGTTTACTCACCTGGAGATTGGCAACAATGGTTTTCCAGGAGGAAATGGCTGGTTTGGAGAGTGGAGTCTATAGTATTGTACCTGTCTGAGGTCCTACCCCTCCACAAACCCCACCCTCTCCAGGCCCCATCCCTTAAATCTCTAGGAATTTCACAACCTGGAGTTGGAAACCCTATCTCCTTCCCGGCCAACCATCAACCATCTCTCTGCTGTCTGGAAAGCAGTTTTAATTCTGAGTGATCTCCAGTCCTCACCTGGAGATTGGCAGCAATGGTTCCCCAGGAGGAAAAGTACAGTCTTTCTCTGCAGTGGAGACCAAAGCAGCTCACATCATTTTTCTCTCCTCCTTTTGATCTGCACAACAACCCTGTGAGGTAGGTTAGGCTGAAAGCCTGTGACTGGTCTGAAATCACCCACTCAACTTCCACAACAAGAGCCTGAGTCTAGCAGACCCTGCTCTGAAGCGCTGCTATACATAGGGTAGCCAACCTCCAGGTGGAGCCTGAAAATCACCGGGTATCACAACTGAACTCCAGACAACAGATTCCCCATCCCGCAGAGAAAATAACTGCTTTGGAGGGTGGGTTCTATGGCATTCTATTCAGCTGAGGCCTCTCCCTTCCCCAAACTGGCTTCCTTAGACTCCACCACAGAATATCCAGGAATTTCCCAACCTGGAGCTGGCAACCCTAGTCAGGACTGGCCCCAATGAGTTCCCCACAAAGGCCTGGACAGGGCTTCCTCCCTTTGCCTTTTTACTGACAGAACCAAGCTTGGTTGCCTAGCAATAGCCACTGAGGGAAAAGTTAGTCCTACAGGAGCCAAGTGGGAGAAGTGTCTTAGTCAGGAGAGACAGCTGTTTTGATAGTTTATTCTGTGAGGGAAGAGTGTCCAGGCTGGCAGTGGGCGGGAGAGAGGAGCAGACCAGCACCCAGCCAATGGCACGTGAGTATTCTTGAGTAGCAGTTGATGGGCCAATGGTTGATGGAGCACACTGCACAGCCAATGGGAGGGCTGGAAATGGCCAATACATAATGGAATTATATATATATATATATATATATATGATATTTCTGTGTGCCCTGGTCAGTGTGGGGAAGACTGTGCAGCCTTGAACCCTTTTCCTCATTCCTTCTACAGCTCTTCTCTACATTCCAAAGGAGAGATGATGTCACATCTTTGAGACATATTACGAGTTCCTAAGCCAGTCCACATACACTGTTACCCCTAAAGCACATTCACTGCCCAAAAAGCTGAGTACCATCCCTGATGGAAGGGCAGAACACTGGATACAATAGTCACTGTGGTTCCTGTGGTTACAAGCAGATTGGCTGCCCTTTGTTCAGTAAGCTGATCAAGAAAATATACATATTTTCATTTGCACACACAAAATTAACTGTGCTTCAAATTTTAATCCAAAAAGGAACTATATATCAAAACTTTGGAGAAGCATTGTTCAACCTTCTGGCAAATAGATGTTTCCCCCCTTTTCAGAATGGCGCATCACCATCTTTTATTTATTTACACACAGAGGACTACACCTTGAAAAGAACAAGAGTCCAGTAGCACCTTAAGGACTAACAAAATTTGTGGCAGGGTATGAGCTTTCTTGAGTCACTGCTCAATTCTTCTAGGACTACATCCTATCAGCTTTTCTGCTGGTGAAAGAAGGAGGGGTCTTTCTAAACTACCAAAAAGGCTAGGGATCGTGGGATCCAGCTGGAGAACAGCCACATGGAATGGATGCTTCACCAAGGAGAAGATACAAGCAATACTGAAAGGAAACACTGGCCAAATTCAACCCACTTGATTTATTCTACTTTACACATATCAATCAATAAAATTAGGTTTGAACAATTTACATAATTCACCATCTGTATTTTTAATTCAGTTTGGTGTAGTGGTAAACCGTGTGGACTCTAATCTGGGAGAACCGGGTTTGATTCCCCACTCCTCCACTTGCACCCGCTGGATGACCTTGGGCAAGCCATAGTTCTGGCACAGCTGTCCTTGAAAAAGAACAGTTTCTGTCAGAGCTCTCTCAGCCCCACCTACCTCACAGGGTGTCTGTTGTGGGGAGGGGAAGGGAAAGGAGTTTGTAAGCCGCTCTGAGACACCTTTGGGTAGTGAAGGACGGGGTATAAATCCAATCTCTTCTTCTTCTTTTCTTAATTCCCTAACCATTCCCCTTAAAAACAGCTCTTTCATATAAGTCTATCACAATTAACAAAAATACTACGGAACTCAAAAAGATCTGTGGCTTTGTAATTTGCTTGCTTTCCCATGTTCTGCTGCTTTGTATCCCCCCCCCCCCGCTTTCAAAATGGTGATTTCTTGAGTTTTTATATATAGCTTGAATTGAACAGAGCCCTTGATTGCTCCCGTTTGCAAAAATGAAATTAAAAAAAAAAATGTCTTAGGCCTGCAGCAAAGAAAATCAAGGCTCCAGTCCTAAGAACATTGGGAACAGGCCCCATTAAATATCATGGAACTTCTATTTGAATAAATCTGCTTGGGATTGCTCCTGAAGGCATTCAGCTGAACTATAATGATGAAGTATTTTTAGATTAAGTATTATGTGTATTCCTGTAGCACTATTAAATAAGTCCTGAGCCCAATGTTTTAACTTACCTCTGAGCAAGCTAAGTGCTTGATGTTGTTGAACCAGTCCACGTGTGCACGACAGTGATCAAATGCATGGATAAGTTCATGTGTGACTACTCTGTTCATGTGCGATTGATGGCGAATGTTGTTTTGACACAGAACAATCTATAACACAAACACAAAAAGAAGTTAACTAAGTAAATAAGAGAGCCAGTTTGGTGTAGTGGTTAACCGTGCAGACTCTAATCTGGGAGAACCGGGTTTGATTCCCCACTCCTCCACTTGCACCTGGCTGGAGGACTTTGGGCAAGCCGTACTTCAGATAAGAGCTGTTCCTGAAGAAGAGCAGTTTCTGTCAGAGCTCTCTCAGCCCCACCCACCTCACAGGGTGTCTGTTGTGGGAAGGGGAAGGGAAAGGAGTTTGTAAGCCGCTCTGAGACACCTTCAGGTAGTGAAGGGTGGGGTATAAATCCAATCTCTTCTCCTTCTACTACTACTTTTACTTTATATCTATTTGCTTTACAACCCTGAACAATATATTCTCTCAACTTTTTTCCTTTCAAATACTGAATGAAAATATTTGGAGACATCCATCACCTGAAACACATTAACTGGATTTACAAAATGTAGATGTATTTATTTATTTAATTGGTTTATACCCTGCCCTCCCCACCGAGGCAGGCTCAGGGCAGCTTACATAAAAAGTTTAAACACATAAAACATATGCTGTCTCTCCAGAGTCCTGCTCCAGGTGGCTCATAAGGTAACAAAAAAAGCCCTTTTGATTGGAAAGACACTAAAATAATAAAACAGGCCTCAAAACTATCGATATTAAAACTAGTCTGACTCCCACAAGCCATTGAATTTTCTCCTTGAGTCAATCAGGCCCAGCACAGGTGGGCAAAGAGCCGCTTTCACTCTTCCCCCTAAGAGCTGAGTGATGCAAGCATTTGGGGAGGGGGAGATGCATTATCCTCTTGCTAAAATGCGACAGAAGGGGAGGAAGGAGAGCTACAT
The DNA here is from genome assembly GCF_001447785.1 of Gekko japonicus. Taxonomy (NCBI): domain Eukaryota; kingdom Metazoa; phylum Chordata; class Lepidosauria; order Squamata; family Gekkonidae; genus Gekko; species Gekko japonicus. The sequence goes on from NW_015160248.1 coordinate 307,073, forward strand.
TCCAACATTTACAGACCAGTTTTCCTACATTACATGTGGGGAAACAGGAAGGAGATAGATTGTCAGGTCACTTTACAGCCTGAAATAAAACAAGATTTCCTCATCTCTTCCCCATTTCCCATTCAGAAAGCAGATTTGCCTCTCCAGAGAAGGAGACGCCAGCCTAGGGACCTTTCACTGAGGCACTCCAGCTCTTCTGTCTCCTGGCCAAACTGAACACATCCAAGACAACGAACTGTCGCAATGCCTCTTATACGTACAATAAAGCCTGAAATCAGCACCAAGGAGAACATGAAGAAAAACATTATCCAGTGAACACAATCCCAGCTTGCTGTGGCTAGTGTTCCTAGTATTATGGGTTTTATTATGGCTTGCAGCAAATATAAACAAAATTCACCACTGCTGATTTTTGTATAGGACAACAATACTGTGCTATCAACTTTTGGAACACTCCACTTTAATTGTATTTCTCTGACCTGTGATGGATTATTCCCATTCTATCTACTCTTGTGATGGAGTAGTGAGAGTGTCGATCAGGGAAACTCAGGTTCGAATTCCCACTCCTCCATGGCAGCTTGCTGGGTGACCCTGGGCCAGTCACCTATTCTCAGCCTAATCAACCTCACAGGGTTGTAATGAGGATAAAATGGAGGAGAGGAGAACAGAATATGTTGCTTTGTGTCCCTACTGGGAAGAAAGGCGGGATATAAATGAATAAAAATCCATTTGTAAAGTGTGTACTCTTTCCAGACATTTAGTAACTTCATTACATTCTCTCAACAAAACTACAATATACTCACCAGTTTAGAGAAATCATGAATATAACAAATTCTTTAATAAAATTATGCAACAATTTACCTTTGCTAATACAGTGAAGTATAAAATGACTTGTATCTGTCAAGAGTATCATGCATTGCTCAGTATCTACCTGTGATGTCGAAGAATCAAATCCACCACTGACACATCCGTCACAATCTTCACAGGAAAAGTGTCGGTCTTTGAAAACAGTGCTAAGAAACACATGCATGGTGATATAGGTAAAGTGCAAGTATGGTTCCGAATTTTATCACAAACATAAATACAATAAATATATAAAATAGTTTGGGTTAAAAAAACCCCAAAACCTCACTTACCAGCCAGAATTGTTCATAGCATCAAGTAGCAGTTTAGCATATGGACCTAGAGTAAACAGCAATGCAATTATACATATTCCTAAGCAAACCTCTTGTGCAGAAAATAAAGCAACAGGCCATTTATTTAACAGTGCTTACCATCATGAGCCGTGGTGGCTCAGAGGTTAAGATGCTGAGCTGACCAGAAGTTTGGCAGTTCGAGACCCTAGTACTGTGTAAAAGAGTGAGCTCCCGTCTCTGGCCCCAGATCCTGCCAACCTAGCAGCTCAAAAGCAAGAAATTGCAAGTAGATAAATAGGTACCGCTTCAGTGGGAAGGTAACAGCATTCCGTGTGCCTCAGAATTTAGTCATGCCAGCCACATGACCATGGAAATGTCTTTGGACAGCGCTGGCTCTTTGGCTTGGAAACGGAGATGAGCACCGCCCCCTAAAGTTGGTTTGACTAGCTTTTGAGCAAGGGAAACCTTTACCTTTACCATCATAGTATATCATTCATTTGAAAAATCACTGCATTCAAAACTGGTTGTGATGCTTTCATTATGTAAATTTTTTTACGTGTTTTTCTGTGTTTTAATAGGGGGTTATATATATATGTGTGTGTGTGTGTGTGTAGATTAAAATGCAGACCTGTAGAGTAATACAAAATGGGTGCATAAGTGACTGAAGTGCATTATGTAGCATTGAGTTATTGCCGGGGCATAAGTTACCCAAGGTCCGGATTTATGCGATGGGCCCGGCCGAGAAGGATGAACTCCATAAATTTATTGACAAGAATTTAGCCAGAGGGTTCATCAGACCGGCTTCCTCCCCGTTTCCCGCTCTGGTGCTATTCCGGAAAAAGGACGGGTGTGTGTGGTTGTGCACTGACTATTGAGGGTTGAATGCGGTGTCATCTACCAATGCTTACCCCATGCCACTCATTAAAGACTTGTTGGCCGAGGCATCTAAAGGGAAAATCTTTTCCAAACTAGACCTCCGAGATGCCTACTTCCGAGTGCACATTAAAGAGGGGGATGAGCACAAGACTGCCTTTAATACCCCTCTGGGCCAATTCAAATATAGGGTAATGTCATTCGGTCTCCAGGGCACTCCTGGAGTTTTAATGAACTTGATCAACGAGGTGTTACACAAACATTTGTTCAATGGGGCCCTGGTCTATTTAGATGATGTCTTGCTGTACTCCCCCAATTTACCCTCACATGTGAAATTGGTGAGGGAAGTACTCCAGATGTTACATGAGCACAAACTGTTTGCTAAGTTGTCCAAATGCGAGTTCCACCAAACAGCCATTGACTTTTTGGGGTATAGAATCTTGGGGAAGGGGCTGGAAATGGACCTGGGGAAGGTAAGGGATGTACTGGGGTGGGAGGCCCCCCGCACCCACCGCCAGCTACAATCCTTCCTCAGATTCTCAAATTTTTATCGAAATTTTCTACCCAACTTTGTCCATCAGCTTGCCCCTCACTGATCTGTTGAAAACCAAAGGGAAGGGCCCGGAGGCTACCAAACCAGGTGCTAAGCTGCTCTGGACAAACGAATGCCAGGAGGCATTCGACCACCTCAAGGCGCTTTTTACTTCGAAGCCGGTATTAGCCCACCCCGATGAGAATAAAAAATTCATTGTCCAAGTCGACGCATCTGATGTTGCCATGGGGGGGGGGGCGATCCTGCAAGAGGGGGACGATGGGCGGTTACACCCCCTAGCCTACGTGTCCCGCAAGTTTAATGAGACTGAACACAATTGGTCTGTGTGGGACAAAGAAGCGGGAGCTATCTGGCTAGTGCTTTCTACGTGGAGGCACTGGTTGGAGGGGGCCCGAGTGCCTTTTGAGGTTTGGACTGATCGCAAAAACTTGGAAGTGTTGAAAAAACCCCATAGTCTCAGCGCTAAGCAGTTGTGATGGGCTGATTTATTTTCTAAGTTCTGGTTCATGCTCCACCATTTCCCGGGTTCAGCAAATTCTTTAGCTGACGCACTGTCATGCCTCCCCCAACATGACAGCCAAAGGGAGAAGATATTGGACTTCATGTTCACACCCTCGCAGCTGGGTGGGGCGGTGACAACTTGAAGTCGTGCGGGCTCCTCCCCCTGGCTCAGCTGTCCGGGTCCACCCCCTCCCCTCCTGGTCAAGTGGGAGGAACCACCTGGACTGCCAGATTTGCCTCCACCTTCTCGGATGATGACAGAGCGGAGGTGGAAGGTGAAGGGGGGGGGGTTGGAACTGAAAGCGGATGGATGTTGGTACCGCGGCATGAAACTATTCATACTTAAAACGTTGCGGGGGGAAATATTGGTGGCGGTCCATGGCTCCAAACTCGCCGGCCACACAGGGTTTGTCAAATCCCTTCAGCTCTTACAAAGACAATTTTGGTGGCCACTCATGTGCAAAGATTTGTCCTCGTTCGTTAAGTCATGCAAAACTTGTGTCATGTGTAAACCTAGACCGGGGAAAACCCCGGGGCTGCTAAAACCTCTCCCCACTCAGAGTTGACCATGGGAGGTGATCTCTATGGATTTTATCATGGACTTGCCCCCTAGTAAATCCATGACTGTCATCTGGGTGATTGTTGATCTGTTTTCTAAACAGGTTCACTTCGTCCCCTTTGCTTCCTTGCCCTCCGCAAAGGTTTTAGTGAAGGCATTTTTGCAACACGTGGTGCGCCTTCACACGCTCCAGGGCAAAATTATCTCCTACTGGGGGACCCAATTCGCTTCCAAGTTTTGGGGGGAGCTGTTGAAACTCATAGGGGTAGAACGGGCCATGAATAGCACTTATCACCCAGAGACTGATGGGCAGACCAAACATGTGAATCAGACTCTGGAACAATATTTACGTTGCTTCACCAACTACCAGCAGGATGATTGGGCTGACTTGTTGCCGCTGGCTGAATTTTGCTACAACAACACGACTCATTCCTCTACGGGAATGTCCCCTTTCAAGGCTCTATATGGCTATGACAGCCCCCCTATGCCGTTCCTCGAGGCTGACGCCTTGGGCCCGGGGGATCCTGCACGGTGGTGTCAACAACTTAAAGACTCCTGGCTTTTGTTGTGCAAAACATTAGAGGTGGCGAAGGAGGCTTACAAGGCTCAGGCTGACAAGAGAAGGGTGGAGGGTTGGGCTCTGCAGCCTGGTGACTCTGTTTATGTCTCTACTAACAACATTAAGGTTTTAAGACCCAGCCGCAAACTAGGCTGGAAGTTCATTGGCCCATTTAAAGTCAAATGTCTAATCAATGAGGTTACTGTGGATCTAGAACTTCCTAAAAACATGACGAATATCCATTCTGTGTTTCATTTCAGCTTCCTGAAGTGGGACCCAGGTCCGAGTCCCTGGCACCCAACAAGGCCGGTGCCCCCTCCTCTCATGGTAAAGGGCGAGGAACATTTCGAAGTGTCTAAAATCCTGGACTCTGAACAGAAACGTGGCAAACTGTATTAATTGATTGAATGGGTAGACTTTGGACCCCAGCACCAAGAATGGGTGGAAGTAGGGGATATTCAGGCCCCTCAGCTTTTATGGGAGTTTTACCGGGAGTTTCCGGGGTATTAGCCGAGAGATTGTTCTTTAGGTGGGCAGAATGTCAGCTATGCTGCCATATTGTTTATGGGCCTTGAGTTCGCCTGCCTGACCTGTGTACATGTTGGTGCCACATTCCTTCCCTCTCGCTTCTCCCCTTGTTATCTCTGACCTTGTACTCCTGCCTGTGTAGTGTCTCCACTTTAATTAACCGTGAGACTAGTTTTGTTTCTCAGCCTGGGATCGGTTACTCTTTCCTGCCCATGGGAAAAGGGGTGATTGGCCCACAGGTGGGGGGGGACCTCTTGAATCTTCTATATCATTTCATGCTTGTTCCTTGCTCATCATTCCTAACAGTGACCATGTTACTGCAACCGTAGTACTAACAATAAAGCAAAACCTTTCTTGGAGGTGTGTGCTCAGTTGTTTGGCTGTGGGTCCTGACAATATGCAACTAAGCCTTTCTGTTCTTTGAGTCCAACTAAAAATTTTAAGGCGAGAGCCTTTGGTAGCAATGAAAATAAGGAAGGTAAGAACGTGGCATAACACATTACCCCAGAACAGTACAGAGAGGTGCCTTTACAAAAGTTACCCAAAAAAGGTCTCACAGAGAAAAAGTGAAAACTATTACACTGGCCTATATATGTAGTGAGAGAACGATAACCAATCCAAAGTATCAGTGTCAGTTATTACGGGCCTTTATATTTTTCTCACATCCAGACTAATAAATAATTGTGGTGAACTTGAAAGCTGTCACACTGTTTTGTGTCATTTCCATTGAAACAAATAAAAGTTATTATGTGGACCATATTTTTGGTTATGGATACTCGCTGTTTCTTTACTTCCTTAAAGACATCCACAAGCGATCCAGTCATGAGACCAAAGCAAAGCAATTCCCATAGGGAAGAGAACAATGGCTCATCTATCTAGGGACAGGACCTAGGCATTTAAAGGATTATGCTCCCATACCATCTCACACTTTACAGATGAAATTAGAGATTATGTTTGTAAAATCCCAATTGTACTTCCAAGGATCACTACTCAAGCTACTACTGCCACCACCCCAATGATACACTGCTAAAGGTTCTAACCTAACAGCTGTACTTTACTCTGTAATTGGCTGGCCCACATTGACAAACAGGTGCTTGCTCTTTTGCCTAGAAATATTGAGATAAGAGTCCAAATGTCTACAATCTGTTCTCAACAGCAGCAGTGCATGAAATGCCAGTCTGGGCACTTTGGGTTACCTCAGACCTAGTTCACACAGGCAGAAGAATAAGGTGGCAGAATGAACCGTACCACTTCAGAATGGAGGTTGAAGATGCAGCTTTGAACATTTCTTCATTTTAAAAAATACAAATCCTCTCTGCCAACAGAAAGTTATCACAGCAGAGGCAAAGGTTCTACCACCTTCTTTTCAGTTTGCAGTGATCTCCTATTCGCAGAGAGGTTTTTAATACAGGGAAGTATTCAAAAATGTGATCCTCCAGGTGCATTCTGAACGCAATTCTACAGCCTCAACTTCTGAATCGAGTCTTACTAATGTTAGTGTATACATTGACCTACACATGTATATATTGGCAAGATGTGCCCACTTTCCCATTTCTCCAGAGTTAACTTCTCTGGCAAAGGACCTAGATCTTGAAGAATAACAGTTGCTGAAAGTAGATTCAGAGGGGTAGGGTAGCCGTGCTGGTCTTAAGCAGCCGTTTGAATCAAAGTCAAAAACTAGGGCCAGCGATAGGAATCGGGGAACAGGGCTGTTGGAGCTCCTCAGCTCTTGCCCAAACACAGCCCAGGAAGCAATACCTCTGCTTTGCCCTCCCGCCTCCTTCCCCGGAGAGTGTCACTTACTGGTGTCCAGGGCGATCTTCAGCATCACCTGACACTTGTGGTTGAAGGTGAACAGGCTGTTGTACAGAAAAGACTTCGCTTTCGTCGTCTCTCCGCGCCGCCGGTCCTGGATCAGGCCATACCCGAAATCATCCTCTTTCTCGCTGCCGCTGCTCCCCGATTGCGGTGGCTCCTCTGAAGCCATCGGGAAGTCGATCTGTCGTATTCAAAGCACAAGGGAGGAGGGGTGAGAGAGAGAGGAGGGAAAAGAAACGCTTGTTTCCTTGACTTGTGCCTTGTCGGCTATCGTAGCCATAAAGTAAAACCTCGCTGTTCCGCCGCATTGCTTCCTCCAATCACAAACAGGAATGGGAGGGGCGTCTCTCTGCGGTTAGCGTTCGTAACCATGATACCCGGAGGGGCGACGATGCGCATGCGGGGTGGAGATAGTCGCAGACAACCTAAGAGAGTGAGGGCCCGTAATCTTTGACGTCGCGCGGCTGCTTTGTAGTGCTTGGGATTCTGGGAAAGGGAAGGGAAGTGCGGTCTCGGTGGGGGTTGGTCGGTGTCACGCAGGTGAGGAGGCATGTCGTCTAGGCGCGCTCTGGATTCGGGTTATACACCAGTGGGGAGTGTGGAGGTAGTGACTGTGAAGGGGCGATTTGCTCAGGCGTCCTTCGGAGCATCCTTGGAACCGGCGAGGAGGCTCCCGGTGGGAAGAGAAAAGTCGTAACGTGGAAGGATGAGTTTTGAAGGAGGTCTTCTCTCTTCAAGCGCACACAGATCCCGCCTTCTTTCACTGTTGTGTTTGAAGCCTCGTGCAGAGTTACGGCAGTCCAAGCCCATTGGTTTTAATGGGTTTAGAACAGAGTAATTGTGTATATAGGATTCCACTGTAAGAAACGTCGCACCAGCCGTGTGGATCCACGGGAGGGGGGGGAACCACTCCAAAACCCAGCAGTAGAACAACACTTTTCTTACCACTGAGGCTGGCTGTATAGGAAGGTTTGCCCTGGGTTATTATCCGTACTGGGGTGGATTGGAGGGCAGACATCATCCTTTAATCAGTTTTTTAAAAGATTTTCCCGTGCTGTGTTGCAGTCTTTCCTAAACCTGGCTCAACAAGATCTTCTTGGAAAGATCGCAAAGTGCCTTTGCGCGCTGAGTAGCCAGGAAGGGGTGTGTGTGTTTTAAGGTCTCATATGGTCTGTTTTTCGTGCCTCAGCTCCCGCTGCACCACTGGAGGGCTTCTGGTTCTCTCTTTCTCACCAATTGGCAGTTGCGAGATTGTTATAACAGTATCGTATTACAGCAATCTGTTGCTATGATCTGTTAGCTTCCCTATGTTCCCAGCTTACTTTTTTTCAAATGGCAGTCTCTTGCCTTTTTCATTGCAGGTTGCACTGCTCTGTTGCCATTGCAAATGCCTCTGTGTTCTCCAGAGCAATAAGATTTATGCAGAGAGAGCAGCAAACTGAGGACTAGAAAAGATGATACCATGTCCCCAACTCTGCCACGGATGTATCATATTTTTTTTTAACTTTTAAAAATGCTGGACACTGGTGCAGATGGGATGAGGGGCTCCTATCTCCCTCCCCTTGCTATTTCAAGATCATTCAGTGCTTGAAAATGGCACGGGTCAGACAGGAGTCCCTCATCCTCCCGCACTGCAGGATTGGTCCTCTGTGACATATAATCGAACAGGGTTGGATTTGATTTAAGTCATGATTCAGTATGACTCGATTTAAACCATCGTTTTCTACATAAAGGCTCATTCTTGCTGGCCTTAACATTTACAACCCAGATGAAGGTTTCATTTTAGTGTAATCATTTTTCACGTTAGTTTTAGTTGTATCAGAAAATTAGTAATTGTATATTTACCACTTGATATAGATAATTATGAAATTATCGCAAGGTGAACTGTCTCTGGTTTAATAGGTTAATCATTCATATTTGAAGAAGACGAAGAGATTGGATTTATACCCTGCCCTTCACTCGGAGTCTCAGGGCGGCTTACAAACTCCTTTCCCTTTCCTTCCCCACAACAGACACCCTGCGAGGTAGGTGGGGCTGAGAGAGCTCTTTCAAGAACTGCTCTTTCAATGATAGCTCTGACAGAACTATGGCTTGCCCCAGGTCATCCAGTAGCTGCAAGTGGAGGAGTGGGGAGTCTGCACACTTAACCACCACACCAAAAGTTGGACAACTTTTCTGCTGTACTTTATTGGAGAAAGAAAAATAATCATTAACAATAACCATTTAAGATAGATTCAGGTAGCAGTGTTGGTCTGAAGCAGCAGAACAAAGTTTGAGTCCAGTGGCACCTTTAAGATTAACAAAGTTTTATTCATGTGTTTATTCACACTTCCTCAGATACCCTTTTTAAAAGTTTTTTTTTTTAGTATTAAACTCTCCTAAAAAGGAGAGACCTTTTTTAAAGTTGTTTTGTTTAACTGAAACAATAACATTATATAGCATACGTATTTTTGTATTTGCTTTAGAAGCATGAGGATACACTTAGAAAGATCTCATGATTTCTGGAGTATTGTGCTCAAAAAGTTTCACTTTCATTTGTACTGCTTGCCGCTCCCCCCTCACATTTAGCTCTTAACATCTTCTTATCCAGACCTATTCCACCCCAAACAATCTTATATTCACTGAACTTCTTGAAACTTGGCGCGTAAGAGATAAGGGGTTGATTCTGTGTGCATAGATTTGCAGAGGACCAACAGGACTGAGGTCTCTTAATTCTGTATGTTTATTTTATGACATTTCTGCCGTGAAGAAGATGCATGTTATCTATGCAGACACAAATTCACAGCTTTGAGAACTGCAAAACCAAGCATCTGATAATCTAGACAAAACAATTGCCCAAAATAGCCTTACAGAAACCACTGGGAGAGCATGACATTGTGAATGAATTAATGGAATTAATTTACCAGAGAAATTAAACATTGTATAATATACAGTCTCAAGCTACATAATTACAACTAATCCATATTTCATGATGAATAACCTTTATTTATTTATTTATTATATTTATACCCCACCCATCCTGCGAACAGGCTCAGGGCGGCTAACAGAAGCGGTACAATGTACCTAGTCACCATAACCATAAAAATTTAAAACTACATAAAATACATACTCATTCATATACATGTAATTAACAATTAGCAATAAAGTGCTCGCAGTGCTAAAACATTTGATGGCGTGCTTTCAGATCTAAATCCATATTGTTCGTCCGATCATCATCCCACGAACCGATGGACCTAGCGATACATCTGGGCCAGTCCTAGGATCCAGAAATTCGATAGGCTCATTGATGGCAACAGTAGTGGCGGCTCCTATTTAAAGACCTGGTGGAAGAGCTCCGTCTTACAGGCCCTGCGAAACTGTAATAGGTCCCGCAGGGCCCTGATCTCCTCCGGGAGCTCATTCCACCAGTAATGAGCCGCCACAGAAAAGGCTCTGGCCCTGGTACTGGTGAGCCTTGCATCCTTGGGGCCCGGAATAGTCAAATGATGTTGGGCCCCTGACCGTAGTGTTCTCTTGGGTACATATGGGGAAAGGCGGTCCCTCAGGTAGGTCGGTCCCTGGTCATGTAGGGCTTTAAAGGTAAGCACTTTGGACTATAATGTATCTTAAATAGAAAACTATCTTTAGATAGATTTTTCCTCAAAAAACATTCCATTAAAAATCCAATTTAAATTTTAAAAAACAATTTCAGTTTTTAAAAATCTGATTTTTAAAAATGATTTAAAATTTATTATTATCCACCCTGTGATCTAAAATCGTACCATATCTGTATGGCAGATTTGGGGATACAGTGTCATCTAGCTTGGCCCTAAATAATTGCCAAGTAATGAGCAGGATTCTCTTTTCCTTTGCCTAGATTGCCTGTACAGTTGTTCTGCTGCACATATCATCTGAAGAACTTGAAATCCTGATTACTGCTTGGAGACTTTTAATTTGTTCGTGTAAAAAATCTTTGTGTTCTTGCTGTATTTGGATTAAACTTGATGGTTACTTGAAGTTCTGCCATTTTCATGGGGGAACGGGTTTTGCATAGCTTCTGGCTTTAACCCAGGGGTGAAGTTTATGGAATAATTTGGTCTTCCCAATGCATTCTTTCCCCCTCATTCCTCCCTCTTCCCTTAATAAAGTCTTTTGCAAATGCTTTTTTACTAGCCTGGATTTTCCCCAACACAGAAAGAAACCAGATGACTTCACCAAATAAAGCAATAGAGTTACAGCTGCAAGTACGGCAGAATGCAGAAGAGCTACAAGATTTTGTGAAAGACTTAGAAAGTTGGGAAAAGGATATTAAAGAAAAGGATTCAGATTTAAGGCGGCAGAGCGGAACTCTAGTAAAGGTAAGTGCCCTGCTATGGTGTTAAGATATGTGAATGTTAAAATATGATCTGTACTACTTCCTTTGATTCAAATGGAATTGATAAAGCTATTTTAATAATTGTAATCTGCCTTTAATTCAGTGGCCAAAAAGTTCTACATAAGTGCATCAGATAAATAAACTACAAAACTGATTTAGTTTCAGCAGCATGTATTTAACATTATAGTTTACCTGTACGTTGTACCCAAAGTTGAAACTACTGAGATTTCATTTCTAGTTTATGGAAGCTCAAGGAAATTGTGCACTGCCAGTGGTATTTTGGCTTGATGGCAGTCTGAGCAATAGCATTGGCAGCACATACTAACTGATAGTATGGTGTATAGGGTTGCAGGTGTGGAAGCCTGGGTTCAAATCCCCATTCTGCGATTAAGTTCACTGGGTGTCCTTGGGTCAGTCACACTTTTCTCAACCTTCGTTGCAGGCTGTGACAGTAAAATGGATGTAGGGGATTATGTATGCCACTCTTGAGTTCCTCGAAGCATGGCAAGGATGAACATCAAGTAATCAAAGATATTAGTGCTAAATCACTTGTGTTAACTGACCTCAAGGAGGAGGGGACCCTCTGTTTACCTTCACTAGTGTGATTACAGCCTTTGTAGTTCAGAATCCATTAATGATAATGAATCCAGACTACATTGGCACTTTTTGCCGATTTCCCACTTTCTGCTGCAGACTCCCCTCATGTCATTCTGAAGGGTCACATATCCTCCAGGAGTAACATTTTTGTGGAGATCAATGAAAGGGGGAAGGCAGGAAAGTTCTATTCTGCCACTGGAAAATTTAGTCTTGATCTAACCTAAGGTGATTTCTTGAAAACCACTGAGCAAGGACATTCATGTACAGTTCTGATGCTGAAATCAATCTGCGTCCATATTGCATTGCTCATTGGGTTCTGCTGAATTGGCTGGATGCATCTCTTTAAGTAGATGTGAATGCATATCCCCATCTGGAGCAAAGACTGCAAAGACTAATAGCAAGCGACAAGAAGTGCATTGGCGGGTGCTGATTTTGTACTGACAGGCCAATTTTATAAATTACGTCTATCTCTAAATTACTAAATGTTGTGTAAAAGCAAAGAGCCACATTTTTCTTTATTTAGGATTTACCTCCAATTCGAAATGAAGCTTATAAGAAGAAAAAGAAGAGCAAAATTAAAAAAGTCTCCAAGAAAACAACTGAAGAAAATAAAAAGAACAAGATAAAATCTTATGATTATGAAGCATGGGGAAAGCTTGATGTGGTGAGTTAACTTGTACATAAGACGAAGCCAAATTACAGCAATTTTATTTTGTGAAGTTTGGATATGTAATGTTAAACTTTATATAATACTTCTAAATAAAATTTTGAGTTGTCACATTCTTTAATAAGGCTGCATTAAGGTAGGACTTAAGTGATCAAATGTCACTGAAGATTCATATGTAAAAACTAATATTTGATTGAAATCGGTTATCAGCAATTTTAAAAATAGAAATGTCCCATTAGATGATAGTTGTATATGCAGCCATTCATGTGCCATATGTGATTTCTGTAAAGGGTTTTTTCCTCTTTCTTTGTATGTTGGACTAATTTCACATTTACTGATGGTATTAATATGACCAATCCTGTTTTTTTGTACTCTGTTATATTTCTGTGTTTTTCATGTATTAAGGAATTAAATATGCTTCATGAACTATTTTTATAACTTTACAAAACCAATGAATATGAGCTATATGAGTTAATTGTTCTTTGCTTTGTGTTCCATTTTGATATATAGTTTTCTAATTCACAAAACAAGGAATTCTTAGATTAAACATGTCTGCTTTGAGTTGAATTAAGGTTCCATAGTTCTTGCTAGATTTGCATTCTTGCACCATATCCTAAACTTTTTTAATGTGAATTTTTCAATGGATTTAAGTTCTTTTGGCATTTATTTCCAGGAAAGAAGTCATTAAGGCAGTTATGGTAGGCTCCATGTTTATGTTCTGTAGAATGAAGTAGTGAATGCTTTGGAGGGGTGAGTGGGGGTTTTGTTTGAATTCCTATCCACACTAAAAAGTGCATATAGAAAACTAATTCATCATCTCCTAGTGCACTAATTTTACATCAGGAGAATCTAAAACTATGAAAGATTCCCCTCCCCACACCCAACTTAGGTTTATTGTGATACAGCCCAACATCTACCACTACATTTTGCATATGGTACAGACTGAAAGCCGTAGGCCTTAAAACCGGTGAAACTAAATGTTTAGGCTGAAATTCAAGAATTCAGACTTAACTGCTGTGGGAGTTTTAGAAAATACTTGTAGAAGTTCACTTTTATCATTCCTTGTGAGGTGGTTTGTGGCTGCAAAACTGGCACTGGTTTTGTTCTTTTTGCCTTAGTTTTTTTCTTTGGGAGATATTTTTCAAGAAGCGTTCATAAGCAGCTGCTCAGCCTTGTGATATTACTGTGGCTTTCCAGATGTTTTAAAAAAGCTCTTGGCAAGAGTTCTGTAGAATAAAGTATTACATAAATAATCATTTGCTGTTACTCTATAGTATGTATTTTTGGTAAAGTATAAAGGAATAGTACTGCTTTGGCAATCTTTGGCCCTGTTCTCACGAGGGGTTTTGGGTCGGGAGTGGGCCGGATTGGGGGTGCAGCAAACGGGCACGATCCCACCGCAACATCTGGGAAGTGTTGTGGGCCCGTTCCCGATCTGGCCCTTCCCCCGACAGCCCCGCAGCAAACATGAACCACCTACCTAGGTGGTTCATCTGGTAGGTCCGCATCACGGCTGGCCGTGGGATCGCCGGTGCATCCCCGGCCGAACTGCGCATACTCACACATGCGCAGTTTGGCAGCCTCCCCCTCCCATTCGTCTCTTCCTCCCCAGCATCTGATCGTGCCGGGGAGCAACGGCTCACCGGATCCGTGGGATCCCGCCCGCAGCGTCTCTATTTTGGTGCAGCTCTAATTAGCCGCACTTTGACCGGTGTTTTCCCTGCCATGTGGCAGGGACCTTTATAAGCATGAAATGGAATAACTGAAAATTGGATCAGAAGATTACATGTTCTAGCAGTAGTCTAGAGGTGCTCATGCAAATAATTTTTTTTAACAGGGTACTTTTTCTATAATATAATTTCAAGAACTGATATTACTGGTATTGTAATAACACAATAATTTTTAATATCTGCTTTACTTCTTTTCTGATAGTTCTTAACTTCTAAGTGTCTTTAAATGTACTTCATTTCAGGATAAGATCCTTGAAGAACTGGATAAGGAAGACAGTACCCACGATTCAGTGTCTCTAGAGTCAGATTCTGAAGAAGACGGAATTCATATAGACACAGAAAAGGCGCTTATTGAGAAAGAAAAGGTTATTGCCTTGTTTTTAAATGAAGGACACCCAATTCCTGATACCTACTCTCACCATCAGGTTTCTTTTTACTGGCTCTGAATTATTGTAGTTTGTCTCTGTGTCCTATGTATTTTTTACTTTGAAAAAGTTGATAGTTCAGTGTGAGTTTCAGAAGTCACTCTCACCTGTCTAAAATTGGAAGGTGGATATCCAGATCTCTCTAAGAGCATGTGATTGTTTTTCACATCCTCAAGGAAGCCCATATAATGTATTAAAGCTAATGGAAATGTCTACAGTTTATGATACGACTTGGGGAACAAGTCTGGACTTAAAAAAAGTTTTTAAATCATAATATAGTGAAGCCCCCACTCTTTGGATCACAGCTGTGATTTATAGTTTATTTGGCACCATCACTCTGCTAGCTGTGGTACTGAGATGTGAAGGGTTACAAAAAACTTTATATGATTGTGAGTACCTTCTTGTTTGTTTTTAATTAAGAAATATTAATCTAATTGCTTGCTCAAGCTAGACTTAGAACAGTGTTTCTGTATTCAAGCCTCCCAGTTTGTTAATGCCAATAGGTCTTATTCTCTGCAGCACAAATCAGGTTTGCTATACGAGTCTTGTATGATTTTCAGTTGCATATAAGATGTCAAAAATCAATGCTATGATGACTACTGAAAATCTTATTAGAATACAAAAGAACATGGTAAATACATATATATGGGATAGAGTTATCATTCAGTGGTAGAGCATGCATTGCATACAGAAGACCCGAGGTTCAGTTCTCAACTTTAATTAACGGAGCTCTAGTGGCAGTAGTAGAGAGACCATTCCCTGTCTGAAACCGTGGAATGCATCTGCCAGTCAGAGTAGACAGTACTACATAGACCGGTGGTCTGCTACTGTATAGTATAGCTTTAGATGTTCATATGTTGCCCGAAACTTGAAAAATAGCGCATGATTATTGCAAATGGGTTGATTATTTAGACTTGCATTACAGATTCAGTGCTATAGATCAGCTTCCAGCTACATTATTTCTTATTATTTATTTCTGTCAACATTCAAGAAATGTTCTCTGCATGATCAACAACATAGAATACTTATAGCACTGTGCATGTTTAAAAGTAGGAGAAACAGGACTGAACATTGAGGAGTCCCTTAGGGAACTCTCATAGAGAAGGGTAACTGTTCCAGTATCCCATATTGACACTTACCTCTGAGTGAAACCTACCAAAGTGGTGCCCCCAGCCAAGAAAATACAGAATATTATGTTGATGGTATCAAAAGCTGCTGAAAGGAACATTTTCACATCCTTCACATAGAGGATGCAAGAAAAGAGAGCAAATTGGCTTCCCAGGTGGTGGCATCCCAAAATTCTGGGGCCATCATCTTTGGGAAAGCTGATTTAGCTTCCAGAAGACATAGTGCTCTTTGTGAGGCCTTATTGGCTGACCTCAAACCTTGTGGCGGTGGGGAATGATTGTAGCAGATACCAGAACTTGAACAGTTCAGGGCTTGTTAGGCTAAAGCCATCACTTTATCTGAATCCAGAACATTTGTGTATCTAATGCAGGTGTTTTAAAATGAGGGTAATAATGTTCTTGGTGATTTATGCCCATTAACAGTTGAGTAGCATCAGTATGAACCAGTTGAAGTTTCTGGGTGTTTTGAAGGGTAACGCCATGTAGATATGTTATGCTAGTCTAATCTGGGTATAGATAGTAGTTACCAGGTGTCTCTATTCAAGAAACAGGCAAAAGCCAAGTGAATAGAGAAAGGTGACAACTTGCAATACTCTTGTTGCACTGTCCAAGTTGTGTGTTGTCTTCTTTTTTAAAAAAAAAACAGGGCAATAATTATTTTAAACAAGGAAATTATGATGCTGCAATAGAGTCTTACACAAAAGGAATGAATGCAGATCCTTACAATCCAGTTTTGCCTACGAACAGAGCATCTGCTTTTTTTCGAATGAAAAAGTAAGGCTTATATTGTATAGCTGTATGCTTTGCTTATGTGTAATCATAAGAAAGAGAGGTTGATGATAATTAAGTTCGTTGTGTGCTTATCCTGGAGGATTCTGTTACGTATCATCATTTCCCTTAAAAGATTCTGTCATCTTTGTTCTAATTCAAAAGCTATGAGCTTTCAAATCAAGATTTCACTATTTATTTAACAAGCCAAATCCTTTAGGACTAATTCATTTCCAAATTCACAGGTTGCTTTGTCTTAACTTTTAAAAAATGGAACAAGACTGATGTTTTTTCTCTCATTTTCTGAAGTAATATAAGAACTAAAGCCCTTTGCTATATATTGTAGATATTACCACTAAGCAAGGAAGCAAGGAAGAACCCAAAGACAAAAGTAATATACTACTTAAATACCTACAGGTGCTTTAATAGAAAGCAACCCTGCCTTTGATTAAATCTAAATAATTACTGTTGTCCTTTGATATCCTCGTCTCTAGAGTCAGCTCTTCTAGAAATACTAAATTTAATGCTGTAATTGGGGATTATCACAAGTCTTATTAGGGTGTATTTTATGAACAAATCTTAAGATCTTCAAATCAGAACTTGACTGGCTGAATGAGCAGTCAATCTGAGAGGATTTTGCATCGGGGAAGAGTCCACACCCCCCCCCCCCCCGTGCACACGCTCCCACAGCCTTTGGGTCCCTCAGCTGCCACTCTGAAAGACTGCCAATCCCCGGACTGCATTCCCTCGCTGCATTGCCTTGCTCCTGCCCACAGAGCCCACACCCAGTGTATCGGCCTCAGTCTGGGGGGAGCTGACGAAGGGGATGGACGCTTTGCGAGGGACGGGTTGCCTTGTCTCGGGCCTCCCCTTCGCCAGGGTGGCATCCGTCTGCTCCCCATCCTGCCTCTTTCCTCTCTATCATCCCCCACCCCTCTCCTGGAGGCTCCCTACCTCTCTCTGCTGAGTGGACCTCTGCCAAGACAGACAGGGCGACGCCTTGCCATGAAGCACCTGAAGGATCCCTCTGCCCTCCGCTTTCTTAACAACCCTCCAACACTTCCCCTTTCTGCCTTGCCGCTCTTTTGATCGTGCTCTTTCCTCTCCATCCCTCGCTCCGCTCTCTGCTTCCGGTCTGCCCAGCCTGTCCCATCTGCCCGTCCATCTCTCTCTTCCTCCTACCACCACCTCTGGCCCCCTGTCATCAGTGCGCTTACCTGGAAGTCTGAGTGCAATAAAACTTCCAGGTAAGTACGCTGCCTTTCCCCCTGCAGTGTCTTCTGCAGTTCTCCCCTTTCCAGCTTTTCTGTCTCTCAGTCCGGCTGCCTGGTTTCTTTCTGTCTCTCTCCCTCCCTCCGTTCCTCTGATTCTCTCTTCCCCCCATTCCCCCCTGTTTGCAGATTTCACTTTCGAGCTTTTCTGAGTCCACCTCGCTTGCTTGCGTCTGTCATCCTGCCCCACAGTTTCCTGCCTGTCCGTCCATCCCTCCCTCCCCCTCTCTCTCCACGGAGTCTCCAGACCCTCTTTCTAGAGCTCGTTACATTTATTTCTACAACATGCCTGATTACTAGTAGATGTATATTTCCATGACTCCAAACTTGAGAGATTCCAGAGGAAAAAAACAAGCCCATGTTTTGAGACATATGAATAAAAACTCCTTCAAAGCTAGGTCTTTCAGTGACCAAAAACACAGACTTGAGTTTTTCAGCACACTCCTTCACAAAAACGTTCAGTTCTACTTGTCTACAGCATAAAACAAATTACCAAAGAAAGTTTTCAGAATTAGCCCTTTGCATACCTAAAATACATATTTAACTTTTTATCATTGAATTTGGGTTGCAGTGCAGGAGTGCACTTTTCCTAAGATCCTGATTGTGAGCCATAGACAGAATCACATACACACAACTATGGGACTTCAGATCAATAAAAACCCCTGTCTTCATAGACATTATGGACACTTGTGAAACATGGATTAAGATTCTGTGTAGAAGTCTTTGTGTTCTGCTCCTTACTTTGTGTTCTGAGCCGGCCTCAGCTGGGAGGGTGGGGTATAAATCTGATAATAAATAAAATAAATTACTATTCCATGGTTGGTGCAAAACCCTGAGCGTAAAGAGAGTAAACCCCAACTGGAATGGAGCTGAGAGAATCAACACATCCCGTGCTCTTTTGTCCTGTTTCTTCTACACCGCCCCTGCCCCCCGCCCCCCATGCAGGGGTCAGGCTTCAAAACTTGCTACCAGTTTGCTTGTTGTTTTACTATAGTAACTTGTCTGTTAGGTTATATTTAGTAATGTGTTGATAAATTCCTTATTGTTAGATTTGGCATACTGCAGATACAGACTCTAGTATCGTGTGTTGCTTGGAAGGTCAGAATTCAGATTTGCAGAAAAACTAATACTAGCATTGAAACTGATACTTCCAATTCAATATATAGCAACTTCTGCCCCCTTCCCTTTAGCTGTTAAGACTTCCCAGCATACAGAATCCATGGGTGGAACTACAAGACAGAATGGCAAATGGGAGATAATAGAATGTCTCTTCCGTAAATAAATGTAGACAGCTAGTATATATTGCTTCAATTGTAATCCCAACACTGCTGTCCCAAACCTCAAATGTCACGTCTGCAGCTTCTCTGCTGGAGCAGCTTCAGATTTAATGTGTAATCCTTTTGTGTGTATTTTCTGGTGCCATGCGCCTTTGGTATGTCCATGTACAGATAATGAAGCCAGTATTCCTCTTTCTCACTTCAGTTTAACTAAGAAGTGAACCATCTGACAATTCTGGTGACCGCCTGCTTCCCTAAGCTTTTAATATCAAGAGCAGAAATGTTGATTTCTTAAGAGTTTGTGAGAGAGAGAGGCATATGATGCAGTCTGTCAAAACACTAGTCTCTTAAGGAGTTATGAATAAATAAACTTTGATAAAGATGAACTTGGAATGAGGAGGGGATAAATAATTCAATCCTGTAGCAAGACAAGAACTGAATAAAAGCAGTTAAATAACTATTAGCATAACTGAAAAATAAGTAATTCTTGCCTCTGCTGATTTTCAAGGAATGTTTGTCTTCACATTCAGTAACCCAAAATCTGCACACATGTTTAAAATATTCTCCTGGGAGTTGTTTAATTGTGGTTTCAGAAGAGAGGCAGTGAGAGCTGGTAGATATCTAAACGGGTGGAGACAGAGCTGTGGAACATGATCAGGCTCTGCAAGTTTCCCCTGAACCAGGGGGGCTTGCTGCTCAACAGCTCATGAAATAGCAGTGCAGACCAGTGAATTTAATAATGAGTAATAGCAATATTTTAGAACCAGAATGGAATGCCGGTGGCTTCCCAAAAGATACATGGGCCTGAAATCAGTGATAGGTCCTTCTGAAACAACCTGGTCTTGTGAATCTTCATTGACTTATTGTGGTGGGGGAGATGCAAACAGCACATGACAAGACTATACGCTGAGACGGTGGGGAATATAGAGTGTGGTCCAGGGTATCATATTCCTGAATGCTGCCTCCAGTTTACCATCAGTATGGATGTCTAGGAATTGGAAAGGCACCCTTACAAATTTTCATGAAATTTCACATCTTCATTTAATATGTATTGAAAAAATGTGTATTTTGAGTAACAAACGTACAGTATTTTTACAGATATTCTACGGCAGAATCTGATTGTAACTTAGCACTTGCCATAAATAAAAATTATACAAAGGCTTATGCCAGAAGAGGAGCAGCTCGCTTTGCTTTGCAAAATTTTATGGGTGCTAAAGAAGGTATGTTTGGTTTTTAAATGTTTTTTTTTTTGTATGTGTATGTAAATATCTATCGTATCTTTTTGAGCTGTTTATACTGTTTGATTGGGTTGGAGCCAGTTATCTTTTTCACTCAGTCTCACCCAATTCCTCTCCATACTATGGCCCCCATCGCAAATGGCTTTTAAAAATACAGGCTTGGCAGTTCTCATTGCAGCCTTTTTCTGTGATCAAACAGTACCCCTCCTTCCTTTTTTTACCAGCAGAAACTCTGGTTGGATCCAGAGTTAACTAACATTAAATAATAAACAGCATTTGATTACTGAGTTAACTAACTGGTATGCTGAGTGCTGATTTCCCATGTAGTTCTTTCCTGGTTAAAGTCTGTTGAATTACAATAATGTTCTGAAATTTGATGGTTTTTGCACTCTTCTCTCAAAATTAGTTGTAGGCTTACTGTTACAAAAAGGTAAAGGTTCCCTTGCTCGAAAGCCAGTCGAGTCTGACTCTAGGGTTGCGGTGCTCATCTCCGTTTCAAAGCCGAAGAGCCAGCGCTGTCCGAAGACATTTCCGTGGTCATGTGGCCAGCATGACTAAACACCAAGGCGCATGGAACGCTGTTACCTTCCCACTGAAGTGGTACCTATTTATCTACTTGCAATTTCTTGCTTTTGAACTGCTAGGTTGGCAAGAGCTGGAACTAGAGACAGGAGCTCACTCCATCATGCGGCACACTCGGGTCTCAAACTGCTGAACTACCAACCTTCCACAGCCTGCAGTTCAGTGTCTTAACCACTTGATCCACTGCAGCTCCTACTGTTACTGCCTCTAGACAAAGTTTGAGTGTAGTGGCACCTTTAAGACCAACAAAGTTTTATGCAAGGTATAACCTTCAATAAAACTTTGTTGGTCTTAAAGGTGCTACTGGACTCAAACTTTGTTCTACTTCTTTGGACCAACATGGCTACCCTCCTGAATCTAACCTCTAGACAAGTCAAAGATGTGTCCGGTTTGCATAGTATATAGTATATGGTATACCTAATTTAGGTATATCATTGTGATATGTCTCCTATATAAGAAATACAGCTGACATATACTACATTTGTTGCTAATTTTAATTTTTCTAATGGTTCAGTCACCTCCTTTCCCCCTTTACACCACATGTAACATTTAGTGCATGGTTTGAAAATACTCCAATTTCATTTGTTGTTTTACTGTTTAGATTATGAAAAAGTTTTAGAATTGGATCCAGACAATTTTGAAGCAAAAAGTGAACTCAGGAAAATTGAACAGGTAAAGTAGTTCTTAGGATACCATGACTTTTTTTTTGTTTATAGTAGCAATAGTTTGCATATATTATCTACCTTTTTATTTCAGGCTGTCATGTTAAAAGAAGATTCTCAGTCTGAAGAAACAGATGCCCACAAGAGAGCACAAACTGTAGAAGAAATTAAACAAATTGATATGGAGCAGTGTAAACAAAAGGCTATTGCAGAGAAAGATTTGGTAAATACAACAAAACTGTTTAACAAGAACTTATGGGACGGTGGGAAAGGCTGTAATCTTACAGTAATCAATCATGTGTCACGTTTCTTGGGCGTTTTTACATAGCAAAAGTAATTAATTGTGGAACTGGAGTCTCGTTCAGGGTGTGAAAAATAGAAGAAATGGGCTGAGCTGATACTGAATAACTAGGTGTTCAACACTTTGATTATAGGACCAGAGTATTTTTCTGAGCAGATAATTGAACTGGGATCCCTCCCCAGTCAGCCTGGTGTGGTGGCAACCTGCTTTATAGCATTACAGTGAAGGGGTATAGTGCTTTTCCTATTTGTCACTTACAATTCAGTTCTCAGATGCCAGCATCTTACTTTCATTGTTGAATAACAAATGGCTTTGCTTTAGGAAAACTGTTATTGACAGAATATGTTTGCAAGGATGAATGGCCAGAGTACTGATAAACTGAGGTTATTGTTTGCCCTGTTTTTGTAATCTTTACATTTATAGGATTTATTTTTACTATGTAAGTTTTCCTTAATTGCTCTTGAGATTAATAATGCTCTTTAGAAATACTTTGTATCCTTTTAGTATAGATTTGTTTTTCAGAGTATTATTGATAGGTATAAATATATTTACTCCCTACACTATAAATGCTCAGTTTTCCTTCCCGAATATTTTAGGGAAATGGATATTTCAAAGAAGGTAAATATGAAGCAGCAATAGAATGTTACACACGTGGAATTGCAGCAGATGGCACCAATGCTCTTCTCCCAGCGAACAGAGCCATGGCCTACCTAAGAACTCAAAAGTGAGTGGTGCTGCATTTACAGTCATTCCTCTGTATATTTTCTGAGATATCAGTTTTAAAATAACTGACCTCTGATTTTCTTTAAAACATGTGTAAGCAAGCAATCTTGTATTTAATTCTACTGTGGCAATTCCCTTGACATACACTATGGGAGATTATATTGCCACTTGAATTGGTCTGTTACTGGTCTATAAAATTGGCCTTTCTTTTTCTTCAGAACATGAGCAAGCTGTGCTGATTTCAAACAGGTGTTGCATAAAATTAAAACCTGTGTGGAGCTATATCATGCAAGCACCCCTTTCATGCATGCATGATGCCAAAGTACAGTTTATGTATATATTTTTTGTTCATTCCTATTCTGTTCAGTGACTTGCTCCCAAGAGTGCATAACAGTTGAAGCCTGAGAATAGTTTAAGCTGTGCAAGATAATGTGTTCAGCACTACTGTTAACTTACAAATTGTGTGTAATTGATTCAGTTTACGTATTCCACTGTGACACAGCATCCTTGTGAAGCTTTTCAAGGTTCTCAGTATATGAAATTTTAATAAGCATCTGTAACACATATCTCTTTTTAAAATCTGTATTATGCCCACTTTTTCATCAAGATTGGCTACCAGAACAGGTCACAAGATTTTAAACATATACTGTTTGTTGTAAGATACAAAGATACTAAGGGGTACATGCAGGTGTGTATGGCAGTCCCTTCTAGTTCCTAGCAGTGATGCAAAGAGTGGAGAAGATTCCAGGCTCTTCCCTCCAGACCAGGGGTGGCCAAACTTGCTTAATGTAACAGCCACACAGAATAAATGTCAGAAGTTTGAGAGCCACAAGACATGAACAAATATTATTGAAAAATATGCAGATTTACTTTTTATTGACATTAAATTAAACTGTGTGAAAGAACCTCATGTGACTTCCGAGCTGCAGTTTGGCCACCCCTGCTCCAGACTGAGTGGTGCATATCTACTGAAATGCTGGCAGAATAAGTCTTTTCTAATAATAATTTAAAGTAAATTAATTTTACTCTTTACTGAATTTAAGGTGGCATTTTTGAAATTTCCAAGTAAATTTAAAATACATATGACCAACTATCCTCTCCCTGATTAATCCAAGCACTTTCCCCAATGTCATGACACTGAGGTTGGTTTAAACAAGGAGCAGGTAACGTGTTCAGGTCCTGATATGACACAAATTAATACTTGCATGTTTGTTCAGTGTTTGCATGTCAAGCTGGAGTTAGTATAAGCTGTAAGGAATCAAAATAGTATCAGATCATCAGCAATGAGTAATCTGTTTAAAATTCTCTTTGAGATATGAAGAGGCAGAGAAAGATTGTAGTCAAGCCGTATTACTGGATTCTTCGTATTCTAAAGCCTATGCCAGAAGAGGGACTGCTAGAGCAGCACTGGGAAAATTTAAAGAAGCTATACAAGGTGAGGTTTTCAATAAAGGAGGGTGTCTTTTTATGCAGTAAATGTATCTTGTATACATTTAAGATGATAATACAAAGCCCTTTAAACACAGCTATTAAAATAGCCCAACGTCCTTTAAACACAACCATTAAAAAAAATAGGTCAGTGTCATTAAAACAAGCCAGGGCATAAAAACAGTACAAAGCCACACCGATCAAGTCACGCTGAATACAGCCCAGCCAAGTCAGACCCAAACAGCACTGCCTTGCATCTCTTCGTGAAAGCTGGCAAAGGGGGAGCACCTCCTGTTTCCAGTACTTCATTTCACAGATTGGATGCTGTAATTGATAGAACCCAGTTTCTGACATATTTTTAATAATTCATGTCAATAATGTTGATTTTGATAAGTAGTCAGTCCTTTTATTAATAATTAGGGGCATAATTGTGCAGATGCTAAGCAAGTCCTATTGTTTATAGTGGGAGAAATTTCTGCTTCATTTTGTATTGAATTCAATAATCTTAAAGGTAATTAAATTAGGCGAGGTTGCATCTCAACTGTTTCACATAAACATGTAGATGAAGAGCTGTCTTTTTGAAAACTGGTATATTTCCTAAAGAATTTATTAAATGTGACCATTTGCATTTATTACATGGATTTATCAGATTTTGAAATGGTCTTGAAGCTGGAACCTGGAAATAAGCAAGCAATTAATGAAGTAACGAAGCTTAAGAATGTAAGTGTGTTTATGAGTTTCTGTTGCTGTTTTGCATTTTCAGTAAATGCATTTTTAAGTGTGCATTTTGTGAATTTTTGATTGTTAACATTTTCATGAATGGCTGACTAATCTTTTTAAAGGAATTAATTGAAAAAGGTCTGTGCCCAGATCAGGAATATCCTGGACTGTTAAAGAATGAGATGGAATCACAAAACCTGGTGAAACCCATTGATAAACCCATGCATCTGAGATCAATAGTAAGTAGAAAGGAAAGATATATATGTATCCATATAGCTATGTAAATACATTTTTGGCATGTAACATTTCTGAATAGGAATTGCTGTATGTACAAATAATTTAATGAAAAAGAACTATTAAACACAAGTATGTCCTTGATTTGCTTCCACATTAAATCTTTGGGGATTTGAGGCAAAGATTTTCTTATTATTTTATTTCATGTATATCCCACCCTCCCCCACAAGCAGGCTCAGGGTGGGTCACAACATACTAATTCAGTACATAGAATAATTAAAAACATTTTAAAACAATAGAATCAATGAACAGCCATAATAAAATTCTAATCAGATCTAAAGAAGGCAGCCATTTCAGGGGTTCAAATGCCTTTCTTGGGGCTGGTTTTGATCTGGTTTTCTGTGCATCCCCCAGTAGTTAGTCATTCTCTCCCTGCCCTAACATTTAAGCTCCTTGCACCCTCTGGACAAAATGTTGGTGGGAGCAGGACAGGCTGTGTAAAGAAGAAGATAAAACACTCTGGAAAGAGAGAGCAAGCTTTGACTACCTTCCTTGCCAATCTAAAAGAGAGCAGGCTATCCACAAAGGAAGAGGGAAAGACCACAGATAGTAAAGGACGGCACATCTGAACTTAATACAGAAACAATGGTGAGGCAGAGGATGCAAGGTAAAGCAGTGGACAGTTATGAATGATCTCGTCTGGTGTAGTCATGTACTTACTACATTTATATCTCAACTTTATTTTATTATGGTAAAGGCTCCTTATATAGGATGTTAACTAAAACTGGACTTTAGATGTTAACTAAAGCTTTAGAAAAAGTGCCATGTTGTACACCCTTAAGCCATACTCTTGGACTTCATAGGGCAGATCCTGTGAAGCACTTCTAGAAGGCACTTATGGGAGTGGATATTCACAGCCTCCCCACAGTTAGCTCCCTGTGACTCCCAAAAGTTTGAGGGTTGGGGGAACCTGGTGGAAAAATACCATGCATTGGGGGGGAGGTCCTCAAATGAAGCAGGAGAAATGGTTAACATCTCCATTTTTTTTTGCATGAGTAGGAAGCTTGCTCTGCTAGCAGGAGTGGGAGAGAGGGATGATTTCACTCAGTTTAGTCTGTGAGGCTCTCTTGACTTTGTTTCAGGAGTCATAGTAGATTTCTGTGGGAAGGCAAGGAAGGGCCATTTCCATGAGCAGACCAGTCCAATGTATATACTGTATAAGGTGCCTCTCCTTAAGTACTTGTATTAGAGAGGATGAGGTGTCATCTTGAGTGATTTGCCTACAGAAGTGTGCACCATGTGCTCTTCATTTTTACTGTGATATGCTTAACCCAGTTTGCAGAATTCTGTCCTGTTGCTCATGAGCATAAAACTGAGCCCATGTACCCTCCACTTACTACAGATATGTGTTGTGTTTAGAAATCCTTGAGAAGAATAATAATTGAAGAAGTGGATGATGAGATGCCAAGTGCTGATTCAGTAGCTACCACCAGCCTTCAGCCTGGTTGGCCCATTTCTTCAAGTACAGAAGCAATGCAAGCTGCAGCGCCTACAAAGAATCCAGGCAAAGATGACTTCCATTCTCCAGCTGATACTCCCGAAGCAAAACTATTGAAAATGGAAGAAATAAGTGATTCTTTAATTATACGGTAAGTGCACTGATTTTTAGTATCAGATCTGAGTGGAGGTAGCAGGGATCTTTTGCTGAAGTAGATAAACTGGCTGGGATTCTCTGCCTGGTTTCTGATTGTGCTCTCCTTTGTCTGTTGCAAAGGTGATCCTTTGCTGCAAAATACATTGCTCTTGTTGTTGTCTAGGCTGTTTTCAGTTCCTGGCCTGGTGAGCAGAAAGATCTGATGCCAGAGAAATGTTGTGTTGAGCAGTGGAGGACTACCTCCATAATGGACAGAGGAAACTCAAGCAGAAACAAGGCACTGGATTCAATCCTTAGACAGGAAAAAGTTTCATTAATGGAACTAAAATAGAAATGTTAATGCCTGGTGATACTTTTTTCCTTAAGCTGCCTGAAAATTTAGCTAAGGATAGTTAATGCAAACAGTTGTGGTTGTCAGTGTGTACAACTTGCTTCTTTTAAATGAATCTTAAATGTCAGGTTTCACAATTGCTTTTCCTGGTCTAATAAGTATAAGTATACAAATGGGCCTATTGTGGAGGTTTTTTATTCCCACATCTTTACAGCTTCTAGAAAACACTATGTATAGTGTACTTTTGACAAAAGATCACTCTTGCAGCCAAGTTTCAATCTGTTGAAAATAAGCCAGATAGAATGACAGATAAATTACTGGTGAGCAAGTGGCCATACTATAATCAGTACTAAGAGTGCTTGTACATTTGACATGCTTTTTCTTTTGTGTTATGAAATTGTGGGGGGAAATTTGGCTTTTTTGAGCTATGGAAATTCACTTTTAGTGCACTGAAACTGAGGATTCTTTCTAGAACAGGATTTTGAACTATGTTTTTATTGATATATGTTATATGGATGTACCTGTATTTAGGCAGTTGGTATTCTTTTTTTCCCTCATTCCTTAATTCCATTTAATATATATGGAAGCAAAGATGCATTTTTCAATTCTTCTAAAGTGTTTCTTTTAGCCTTTTATATTTCACCACTTCCAAAAAATTGAATCCAAGTAGAAGCTTTGTTGTGTGATTTCCAGGAACATTAGAACTATACATAGGTCGGCCTGTTTTAAAGAGCATTGTGTGAACTATGTAGTTTAAAGTGAATTCTTACTTGCAGTGAATACTTACTTGAAAAATGTTTATTACGTAATGCTGGTTTTATGTTAGGAAATGGTCCGATCCAAAACATCCCATGAACACTCACTGCTGGTGCAAAATCATGCCCTTTATGGAATGAACTGTAGTCTGAAACTCATATTGTAGTCCTCATCCTTGCCACTGTCTTGCTTCTCTTCCTTCCTTATGGTAGGCTGTCATTTTCAGGTGTCCTCTTTTATTTCTGTCTTAATTCACTGTGCACAGCAGCTCCAGTGTACAGGTATTATGTTAGTCATAATTTAAAGGAGGGGAAAAACAGTACACAGCTTTGGGAGAAGAAACGTGTGTACCAGAGATGCTCAAAGATTGGTTAGGGCTAGTGAGATTCCAGCAGGTGAAATTAAATATAAGGCTATTCATGCAGATTTAACTGGACAGTCCACCAAGAATTGCTGGCTGACTTTGATTTGTTTTGATGGTGTTGCTGCAGAAGCCCTAAAGAAATTTTTGCAACAGCTCATTTATTCGTGGAATGGTATGTGTTTCTGAAAGCAAGTTTTTAAGCAGAACTATCTCATGTCTACCTTAATGTTTTTATACCTCTTAGTAATGAGAAAGAGGGATTGTCACCCGCTCTACAGTCTTGTAGTTTGAAAAAACCGGCTGAGACAGGAAGCCCAGCTCTCCTTCCCGT
The DNA here is from genome assembly GCF_001447785.1 of Gekko japonicus. Taxonomy (NCBI): domain Eukaryota; kingdom Metazoa; phylum Chordata; class Lepidosauria; order Squamata; family Gekkonidae; genus Gekko; species Gekko japonicus. The sequence continues at coordinate 335,137 of NW_015160248.1, forward strand.
GTCTACGTTTTCTCTGCCTCCAGTCCCTGTGAATGCTTTCCAACTGGAATCAGATTTCAGAAAATTAAAAGGTTTCCCTGATCAGTTGTACACTTACTTGAAGGTAAAATCATATTTGTAATAGCTGAAATTTGGGTTGGAATGGGAATTACTCTCTGTATGTTAATTGATGGCCTGTCATAGCACCTTTCTTTAGAACAAACTTCCATCCTCAGTTTTGCTTTGCTTTTTCATGCCATAATTTTGGCATTGTGCCGTAATATCATCTTGGACGGCGCAACTGTTCAATGTAAGCCCCAGTGATTTATAGGAGCAGAACTGGTTGGGCTGTACCCAGAGAGCCAGTTTGGTGTAGCAGTTAAGAGCAGCAGATGCCAGACTCTAATCTGGAGAACCGGGTTTGTTTCCCCACTCCTCCACATGCAGCCAGCTGGGTGACCTTGGGTCAGTCACAGTCCCCTCAGAGCTGTTCTCACAAGAGCAGTTCTCTCAGAGCTCTCTCAGCCCCACCTATCTCACAGGGTGTTTGTTGTGGGGAGAGGAAAGGAAGGAGATTGTAAGCTACTCTGAGACTCTGAATAAAGGGTGGGGAATAAATCTAACTTCTACTACTCTTCTTTTTCCTCTTCTATTACTATTATTATTATTTAGCTACCTTTATATTAATAAAGATACGTATCCTATGATGAGAGGGTTCCTTTATTTTGACATGGTTGTGTTTCAGAGTTACAGGTATGCATAAACACACACCAGTGCAGATACTCAGCTCACATTCGGTAATCACCTGTTGACCTGTTCCCAAAATTCCTCAGTCCAACAATTAACATTCTAAAGAGTTTATTTATTAATTAATTCGATTTATATCCTGCCCGCCTTGCGTAGCAGGCTCAGGGCGGCTTACAGTAGATTATTAAAATACGTCATCATTTTGGTGTAGAGCAATTTTGGAGAGTGTGTGCAGTTACCATGAGAGATTATCCGTGGCCTACAGTGTAAACATTTAGCAATTGCACATCACATGAGGTAATAACAGCAAAATCTTTCCATTTTTAAAAAATTTCTTATGGAATTATTATGTGCATTTGATATGTAATAATTTGCCTTTTTTCTGTCCCTTTTGACAATTCCAGAAAGCAACACCTGGCTCTAAAGAAAATCTTTGTTCATATATTTGTTTCTAGATGTGTGTTGTTTAACAATTGTAGTATTGACCAGTGAGAAAGGCCCTAAGGGGCTGAAACACGTATGGTCTATAGGGAATTGGGCATGTGGTGTCACATTTCTCTTCAGTTAATTGGGGTGAGGATAATTTCCTAGCACCTCTCCTGGAGTAGTTTGAGATGGAAAGTGGTAGTTGAAAGTAGTTTGGTGCCACATACTACTTACATGCTTATATCACTGGACCCACTGGGTCTGGCTTCTTTTGGTTTTGCAAGGATCAGTTTTTGTTGTTGTTCAGTTGCACAGTCGAGTCCGACTCTTTGTGACCCCATGGACCAGATCACGCCAGGCCTTCCGGTCTTCCACCATTCTCTGAAGTTTGCTCAATTTCATGTCCATTGCATCTATGACACTGTCTAACCATCTCATCTTTTGCCGTCCCCGTCTTCTTTGATATCTTGACCCTAATATCACAGCCATATCTTGGGTTGATTCCCCGCCCCCTTTCTCATTTTTTGTCCTCAACTAAAGCCAGGAACTCTCTGCCTAGTAACATCCACACCCTGCAGGACCTAGTTCAGTTCTGCAGGGCATTTAAAAATGAGATGTTCCACCGGGCCTGTGGCGGAGAACAGGAACAGCATCTTACCATGGCCTTCACCAAGTCCGATCTACAACTCGTCTTATGGAGGGAGTGGAATCTTATGTATTTTGACTATCTGGAGTCTGTGTATTGATTTTATTACTATTTATTATCTAGTATTGTATTTTTAACCTGTTGTGTGTTCTATGATGATGTACACTGTCCTGAGCCCTTTGGGGGAGGGCGGTTTATAATGTAGCAAATAACAACAGCAGCAACAACAATAATCTCCTTTAATGTTGAGCCTGATAATATAGCAGCCATTGAATGTTTATACTTTCATCTTTGATATCTTGCCTAGACTTGATTTTCTCCTGAGTATTTATCATCATGCCATATGTTAAAAAAGGGTCTGGGACACCCAACCGGGCCTTCAAGGCAAAATGATCTGACCATGGAACTCTTATCAATGGCACTCAGATATATACCTATCTATCCCCATGCCAAAGATTAAATCCAGTATGTGACCTGCTTGGTATATGGAACCTGATACAATCTGGGGGTGTCCATGTGCTTCCATGGATGACACCAGGTCTGACACCTGCGAAGAGGCATCGGCATGGACTCTGAAGTCTCCCAGAACTATCAGTCCTGGGAACTCTGAGGCCCAGCCCGCTACATAAGCTCACTAGTCACATAAGCTTACTATGTGTGAGAGATCTGCATACTTCATGATGCCTTCTTTAAATACAACATTTTCACCACAGTTTCTGCTTATACTGGGCTATATTCTTTGCTATCTCTCATATTAATTTAATGTTACCATTTTACTGAACATAGTTTGAACATTCCTTGGCATTGCCCTTCTTTGGGATTGGAATGTATACTGACCTTTTCCAATCCTGTGGCCACTGTTGCGTTTTCCAAATTTGCTGGCAAATTGAGTGCAGCACTTTAACAGCATCATCTTTTAAGACTTTGAATAGCTCAGCTGGGATACCATCACCTCCACTAGCTTTGTTGTTAGTAATGCTTTCTAAGGATTCCTGAGAGCATTTTTAGACTTACTGAGACAGCTATATATCAGCATAGTCTTACATGCGAGATAGGAAATGCTGGGCAATAGAAGTGGTAAATGAATTAATTCTGTGTTAATAAAGTTGATGGTAAGAGAAAAATTAATGAATTAATATTGCTGGAATCAAAACCTTGATTACACACATGCCCTGGCTTTCCTAGGGATCAGAGAGGCATGTAGGACAAAATTTAGAGTGAGTTTTCTCTGTTGAAGTCACTATTGTATCATTACTATTTTTGGGAAACGTTTTAGATCTTTACCTGATCTTTGTGATAGCACAGATATATTCTCCAGATTCTGTTTTTAATTTAAGAAATCGTGTTGTAAACTTCTGAGATATAAAACGTAGTTAACATAGCAGAAGCCACTGTTTAAACCATTTGTGAAAGGATGATGTTCACTTTACCAAAACATGAGTTAATAAAATAATGTGGAAAACAGTAAAAGTGAAGAACAGAGAAATTTAGATTTATGGTTTAGGGTAAGCAGCTCAATTTAGGGAGACAAAATTGTGACAGCCCTCAACATTTTAAGTTCTGTGGGCAGTTCCTATGGGTACAGTCCCTTGGCTCCAGCTGGAAGGGTCAGCTGAAAGCAAAGAGGCTGTAGAGAAGATCTCGAGGACCATTCGATTGAGTTTGGTCTGTGGAGACCCACAAAGGCCCTCTGTTCAAATTGGAGTTACCTTGCTGGATTGAGGGAGGGACTTTGTAGTGGCTGTGCAGAAGTACCATTGAAGCAAACTGCTAAAAGCGTGTCTCTGGGTTCAGGCATTTTGAATCCCCTTGATGTAGCCAAGAAACTTATTTGCTCACCCTTTCAGACTTCATTGCCTACCATTGGGGTGGGGATCCCTGAAAGATGCAAGGTTTCTGGTGTATCTTGAGGCTCTAAGGCTGTATTCCTGCATTCTTTCTCGTCTTGTATTGGTGTCCGGCGAATCTATATGTATGACACCTGCTATGACAGCCCACAGTAGTCCTTTTTAGAACAATATATGGGATATAACAGTCTTTCAGACTTGTCTGCATAAGAACATTTATTTATTTATTTATTTATTTATTTATTAGATTTCTGGCTCGCCCTCCCCTTCTACAGCAGGCCTCAGGGCAAGTAACAACATATTATAAAACATCCATAAATAATTATTGAAAGCTATTAAAAATTAAAAACTAATCATAGTACATAGATGGTGCATAGAGTACAATTTCATCAGAATTATAATCAGCAGCATTGGGGAAAGGTCAAAAATGGGAAACAGGAGGGAGGCCCATCGAGGAAGCTGTCATACGGGTAACTACTGACCCTTCAGCTTGACATCTATACCTGGGAAAGTTTTAGAACAAATAATCAGACAGTCCTTGAGCATTTAGAAAGTATGGCTGTGATTACTAAGAGCCAGCATGGGTTTCTCAAGAACAAGTCATGTCAGACTAACCTTATCTCTTTTTTTGAGAAAATTACTGCCTATCTGGTAGCAAATATGGTAGAAGACAGAGTCAGGATACAGGATGATCTCTTTTTTTGGCCCCCCAAAGGGGATTTTTTAATTGCATTTTATATAAGGACTACAAACTACAATGGAAATAGGGGAGGGGAACTACATTAAAGGAGAAAGAAAAGATAACCACTACTAACTAAAAACCCAAGAGAGGAGATCATCAAATTAGCTTGTACACAATGCCATCCCTTAAAACACTAACAATTTTATGAACTTAGTCAGATATGCTAATATAACTTTTAAATCTTAAATTTAGCTGTTGGAAAAAGACCCCTAAGCATCTCAATATTAACAACAGTATTTTCAAAGGCACAATTCAGAGTCCTTCAGCCTTCATTTTTTCTTATCCTGTCTTTTCCGCAGTTTATAAGGACTTTTAGGAGCCGCTGCTCCTTTCTCAGACAGAAAGTCCTCTCCAGAAGAACCCGAGTCCAGCTCGCCACTGGACTTACTGTCCTTTTCCTCTTTATCCACCTCCTCTGGCTCACCCAACTGGATTCTCAGAAAGTCCCGTGCTTTGGAAACAGAGTCAATCTTTTCTTTTTTGTCCTGTAGTTTGAAGGTTACGTCCTCTGGATATAACCACTGGTAGCTAATTGCATTTGTTTGAAGAAAAAGAATTAAATCTTTATTTCTTTCTCCTTTGTCTTATTTCAAATGGGATATCTTTCAGAGTCCTGATAGTACTGTCCCCAATTTTCAAGGGTGTTCCCGCCGTCGCTCTCAGGATACAATCCCTCACGTGCCTCTTTGAGAATCTCATTACTATTTCCCCAGGCAGATTCTTCTTCTTTATGTATACGGAATAGGACCTGTAGGCCACATCCATTTCGCTCATGAAATAGTGCGCCTTCAAATCTGTCACTGGGGCCAATGCTTCGCTCATCATTTGCTTCAGATTCTCGCCCTTGGTCTCTGGGACACCTTGGAAACGAAGGACCAGGTTTGCCTTCTCCATTTGTAAAAGCTGTTCTTCTGTTGAAATTTGCTTCTTTTCCAATTTTTGTACCTTTTTCTTCACCTTTTGAGCAGTGGCGTCAACTTCTTTCACTTTCTCAGCTGTTTGTTCCGTAATTTTAAGAGTCTCATTCAATTGTGTCTTCTGAGTAGTGATACATTGGTTCATTGTTCGCATGGGAGGGGCCCCTCCCTCGCTTGCTTTACTTTCTAGTCCGTGGGGTAGGGAGCTTTCTTTTTAATTGCAAATACGCCTTAATCCGACTCACAGTTCATCTTCAGTCATACGACCTCGTTTAGCCTCCATTTTAACCGCTCGATCTCCAGCGCTTGCCCCTGTCAGCGTCGCTTCTTCCATTCGGACACTCAGCAGGAGGACCCTCAGGATGAAGAAGCGCCTCGATTCCCCAGCATTGCGCTGGTGAAGAGGCAACCTCTCAAAAGTCCCCTGGCTAGGAGCCTTTCAGCCAGGCTCCGTGGGAGGTAGCGATTCCTCGCCCCCCTTCCTTTCTGCTGGTGCACAGCTTTCACCCCCTGGGAGGTCCGGGAAATGAGTCTGCTCAGTGTGCCGCCATAGACCGGAAATCCAGGATGATCTTGACGGGCTGGAAAACTGGGCTAAAAGAAATTTAATGAATTTCAATGGGGATAAACACAAAGTTCTGCATTTAGGTAGGAAACATCAAATGCATAATTATAGGTTGGGGGAGACTTGTCTTGGCAGTAGTATGAGCAAAAAGGATCTAGAGGTCTTAGTAGACCATACACTGAACATGAGTCAGCAAAGTGATGCAGTAGCTAAACAGCCAAATGCGATTTTGAGCTGTATCAACAGAAGTATAGTGTCCAGATCACGCGAAGTGATGGTATCACTTTACTCTGCTCTGGTTAGACCTCACCTAGAGTATTGTGTTCAGTTTTGGGCACCACATTTTAAGAAGGATATAGACCAACTGGAACATGTCCAGAGGAGGGCAACGAAGATGGTGAGGGGTCCGGGCACCAGGTTCTATGAGGAAAGGTTCATGGAGCTGGCTGTTTTTAGCCTGGAGAGGAGATGACTCAGAGGTGATATGATAACCATCAGATACTTGAAGGGCTGTTGTAAGAGGATGGTGCGGAGTTGTTTTCTGTTGCCCCAGAAGGTCAGACCAGAACCAACGTGTTGTAATTAAATCAGAAGAGTTTTCGGCTAAACATTAGGAAGAACTTCCTGACAGAGCCTCAGTGGAACAGACTTGCTTGGGAGGTGGTGGGCTCTTCTTCTTTGGAGGTTTACAAACAGAGGCTAGATGGCCATCTGACAGCAATGCTAATTCTGTGAATTTAGGCAGGTCCTGAGAGGGAGGGCAGGAAGGGTTGCATCAGTGCTTAGTTCTTGTGGCCCTTTCTTACATGCCCAGGGAAAGGCTGATCACCACTTTGAGGTCAGGAAGCAATTTTTCTCCAGACCAGTTTGGCTGTAGATCCTGGAGATTTTTCTGTCATCTTCTGGGTGTGGAACAGCGGTCACTGGGGGTATGGAGGGGGAGGTATTCCTGAATTTCCGGCATTGTGCAGGGGGTTGGACTAGATGACCCTGGAAGTCCCTTCCAACTCTATGATTCTATACTCAGTCAGGGGCCTCAACCATAGGCCTAACGGAACAGCTCTGTTTTACAGGTCCTGCAGAACCGCACAAAATCTTGCAGGGCCCAGATCTCAGCTGGTAGAGCATTCTACCAGGCTGGCCAGAGCTGAAAAGGCTCTGTCTCTGGTCGAGGCTAATTGAATACTTCTTGGTCCAGGAACCACCAATAGGTCTTTGTTTAAAGAAAATAATGCTCTTGGGGGGGGTATACCAGGAGAGGCGGTCCCAAAGGTATGCTGGTCCCAGACTATACAGGGCTTTAAAGGTGAAAACCAACACCTTGAAAATCTGGAGTCAGTGCAACTGGCGGAGCACAGGTTGGATGTGTGCTCTTAGTGGAGTTTGCGTAAGAACTCACACCACTGTATTGTGGACCAGCTGAAGCTTCAGGGTCAGTCTCAAAGGTAGTCCTGTGTAGTGGGTTACAGTAGTCTGGTCTGGAGGTGACTTGCATGAATCACTGTGGCTAAGTCAGGGTGAGACAGGAAAGGGGCTGGTTGCCTGACCTGATGCAGACATAGAAACACCAGTCTGGCAACATTTGTGATCTGGGCCTCCATCAGTAAGGAGGCATCCAGTATACCCAGACTCTTCACAGTTGGCGCCGATGTTAAAGGCATGCTGTCAGGAGCTGACACCTGAATCTCCCCGGCCCAGCCACAGGACCTCCGTCTTCATAGGATTTAATTTCAGATGGCTCTGCTTCAACAATCCAACCATGGCCTCCAAGACCCCTGCCAGATTTTCAGGGGCAGAGGCTGGCTGGCCATCTACAGATATAGAAGAAGAAGAAGAAGAAAAAGAGATTGGATTTTTACCCCGCCCTTCACTACCCAAAGGAGTCTCAGAGCGGCTTACAAACTCCTTCCCTTCCCCTCCACACAACAGACACCCTGTGAGGTAGGTGGGGCTGAGAGAGCTCTGACAGAAACTGCTCTTTTTCAAGGACAGCTGTGCCAGAACTATGGCTTGCCCAAGGTCATCCAGCAGCTGCATGTGGAGGCGTGGGGAATCAAACCCGGTTCTCCCAGATTAGAGTCCGTGCACTTAACCACTACACCAAACTGGCTCTCATACTGATGACAGCCCAGCCCAAATTTCCACACCAGCTAGGTGAGAGGGTGTATATAGATTCTGAATAACATTGGGGAGAAAATGCTCCCTGGGGGACTCCAAATATCAAGGGGTATCATGGCAAGACTCTCTCCCGAAGCACCACCCTCTGTAATAGGTCATGATTGACCGTGTCAAACACTGCTGTCAGATCAAGTAGCAACAGCAGCACTGACCAGCCTCGAACACAAACCCCTGTTTATTGTCACAGGTTCCTCCTCCACATCCAGGAGGAGGCATTCTGTTAATGTAGGTTTTATTGGTGTCCTGTGAACCAAAAGTGTGCTTGAAGGCACATCTAGCACTTCTTTGAGACTGCATGTTGCAGGAGAAGGGCGCGCTGTCTTTAATGGAACCTTGTACCTCATGTACCAGTGTTCTCACTGAGGTGCTTTTAATAAGCTTCCATCAAACCCAATGGAGCACAGCTTGGAAATGGCTGGAATAATAGAGCATATTAATTAATTGCTGTGCTGCTGCTTCTTTTTTACTGGAACTATGCAACTATGTGGAAATAGAAGGATTGTATTTGAGATCTGCTTTAACTCTGTGTGTGTTTTCCCCAAAGCAAATTGATCCTTCACTTTATCCTAATATATTCCAAAACTCCTTGGATCCAGATGTATTTAGCCAAATTTTGAAAACTCTGCAGAGATTTTATATTGGGTAAGTTGATAACTTTTAGATTGTTTGCTGTTCAACACTGATGCCTTTCACTTGGACTCAGCTCTGGAAAGCAATTTTGATGTTTTTCACAGCACATGTCCTGCTGCACTGAACACTGGTTGTGGTGCTGACTGAAACAAACAAGATGTCAGTACTTAGAATTAATACTGCTTCAGTCTGTAGGAAATGTGATGTTTTATTAATCAAAGTAGGCAGTTTAAATGTAGGGAACAACTGCAGCAAAATTGTTGCTTCATGCTGAAACACTTTGCTGGGGTGCTTTTTGTACAAGATACTTGAATGAAAATCCAGCGATAAATGGATCTATGTGAAATGATCCACAAAAAGAGTTACCATGACAATCATCTCTTCTGTCATCTGACTATGCTGCACTTTGGAGGCACTGGAGCTTCTGAAGCACAGAACAAGGTTGAAGATAAGCCCCTGCCCTTTCTGAAGTTTGTCTCAGGTTTTACACTGTGTTTTGGAGCCATTTGGAATGCCTTCAAAGCTTGCTGCTCCGTTGGAAACATTGCAGTTTGAGATTAATGTGTCAATCTCTCACAAAGAACTGCATTTGGGAGACAGTCCCAAGAAACTCCTTTGCTTTCTAGGAGATTGAGAATGGCGAGGTTTTTTGATGACCACAAGTAACGTCTTGCCAGGGAGTCAAAATTTGTGGATCTTCCTTGTACCTGTTCTTGGGCAATCGATTTCAGTGCACCTTGATTTGTGAAATCAGAGATTCACTTTGAAAACCATGTCCTAGAGTCTGTAGACCTGCTTTCTTTCTAAGATGCCAAGAATTCAAAATCGAACAGTGTCTGTCTTCTTCATTGAGCCACATGAATATTAAGCTTCTTACTTTTTAGTTCCTGTGTTTAAGAGAATGCATCGCATCCCTAGTACTGAATATAACACTAAATATTTATGCTACACATATAGAAAGGAAGAAGTTGAGGTGGGAGTAACCAGATAGCTACAGCAAAGTAAGATGAGGTTGTCAAACAGGAAATAAAGGCTAAGGGAATATCTATGGGTATTTATGTTGGTGAGAAGCCAGAACATAATTTATCATTGGAATGTCAGTAATGGGATGTTTCTTATATGCAACAACTATAGCGATTCAGTTCATTAAGATGTTCCTGCTTCTCTCAATACGACTTGATTTTTAAATTATCAACAGGTGCATATTTGGTTTGCAGCTTGTCATAGGGGGAGCTTTTAGCTTAATCACTGCTTTATGTATTCATTTTAGTTCACATGCAAGTGTTAGTTTTTAATTTACACACTCTGCTCCAACTTGAAGTTAACAGTACTATATTTGTGTCATAAATTTTCCCAATTAGAGTTATTTTTCATAACATCTTCCTGTCTTGTAGAAAAGAGAAGCCTTCACTGATCTTAGAAATTCTGCAGAAACTGTCAGAATCAAAACGATTTGATATGGCAGTAATGTTCATGTCAGACTCAGAGAATAAAAGTAAGTGAAAATGCAGTCCAGATCGCTACTGAAATCTAGATAGTAAGTTGAGACCACCATGGTTGCTATTGTAGATTGCAGTAACCTCAGCAGAATCTTGAGTTTTAACTGTTTAGGAGAGATTTCTGTCCATCCATATGGGAGAAAATACTTTGCTCTGAAAAGCACTAAGAACAGTGATAGTGTAGCTCACTGTACAATTCTACTGCTCACTGTACAATTAATGTAGTTTTGAATTTTTGGAAAGACTCAACATTCCTACTAGTAATTATTGGTTCAGTGGAAATATGTAAGGCTTTCTTTTACAGCCTTAGTTTGGAGAATTCTAGTGTTGAGACTCCAGCAAGGTCTGGCTATAAGAGAAGAGTTACAGCTTCCAGTGCAATCCTGTGCAAATAGACCAAATCCCAGCAGCATTGCTTGGTAAACCTAAGCTACTGCATAAGGGTTCCGAGTAAGAAAGAAAAAAATTGCATCTCATCAGCTGAGTCAGGTTAGCTACTACCCACAGAGGTTTGACTTGTTGATTTCAAAAAAACTATGTCTTACCCACTTTTAAACAACTTTTGACATGTACATGTTGCTGTTACTTGGTAGTTTTGTTCATTTTTCAAGAGCTTATTGATGGTACATAGTTGATTCACACCTTTGGAAAGGTATCATGTGAGAAACTAGGTCATATGATATGTCTGATCTTAAAATAATGGATTTTTGAAATGAGCATTATTTATATATTGAGTTAAAAGCCTGCCTTTTTATTATTATGGGGTAATGAATCAGTAAATTCATTAGTGAAGTATTACTAAATCCCTTATCTCTTTTATTTATAGCTGTACATTCATTGTTCAGTCATTTGAAACAGTTGGGTTTAAATGATTCCTCAGTTAAAGACCTCAAGACAAGATACAGAATTTAAGACTAATGGCTTTCTGCATCTGTATGTATGAAGACGCCTTTTCTGTAAGGCACTTGTAACTGATGGGAAGAAACTGCAGACTGAGCAACATGCCTTCTACTCAGAGATATAGGAGTTAATTTCCACCATCCCAGTTGTATTTCCCTGTGCTGATTCCCATGTCATTTAGGTCTCCAATCATCTGTATTGGCTTGTTGGAGGGAGCAAGAAAGCAGTGTCCCATGCATGGTTCTTTGTATCCAAACTTATCAACAGCTAAGTGCGTAATGCAAGTGTTGACGTTCCAGATAGTTAAGAAACATTCTGCAATGCAGTTTAGCTAACCCCTGATTTACGCAGGATTCTTCATTCATGTTGTTGAATCCAGCTGATACTGAGCTGTCACAGTGTTCTTATGCTCTTTCTGTATTAACTGATTTTGCTTGTTAAAAGCTTTTTGGATTTTTGTTCTTATGAATAAATTCACAAATGCTTAATTCCAAAGGTTGGCTTGAATAAGTACGACTTTTTTTATATAAATTTTCTTTTACTGAGTGGGTGTTGCATAGTTCTTATCCCAATTTTTTTTTGTCATTATCTTTTGGGTGATCTCCAATAATAGACAAACCGAAAGTCCAAATTTTCTAACATCTAAAGAACATTCTTTGGCTGCTAAGATCATGTTGGCCATTTGGGGTAGGGGATTGTTATACCAGTGTCATAGAGTCCTTCAATAAGATTAGCACAGTGACATCAGATGGTTTATTTTATTGAAATATGTTTTAACTGCTTTTAGCTTCTTCAACAAGGGGGGAGTAAAACTTCATAGGTGGATTTGATTTAAAAACTGCATGATTGCACCAGGATTAGGTTTCAGTCCCACACACAAGGCAAGCACAGAGATTTCTGGGTGGAGGTCAGTTGGTGGCATCCCCAGCTCTTGTTCAGCAGTCTCAGATACCCATTAAGTGAGTGGTACACAGTCCAGCATAGGGATGGGCACAAACCAGGAAAATGGAGGTTCGTGGTTCATGGGTTCACACGAACCCATGAAGCTGTCAGAACATTTCTACTACTCCCCGGGGCTGTCATTCTGCTCTGGGTGTTGTCATTCCAGTCCCAGAACTCTTTTGCTACTCCCAGGAGCCCATCAATCCCCTTCAGAGGCTGTCTTTCCAGCCCCAGAAGATTTCTGCTACTCCCAGGAGTCATCATTCCACTTGGGAGGCTGTTATTCCAGCCCCAGAGCAGTTTATCTGGGCCTAGAGACATTAATTGAAAATCCACTTTGCATTTTCATTGCAACTATTTTGTGCTGTAAGGTTCTCGTGAGCTGAAGGACAGCTGCCTCAGAGGCAGAGCCTAACACCAAGCACAACCCCAGCCAGGGAGAGGTGTTCAGAAATAAGTATTTGGGAGGGGGGCATGTTCTGGCAAGGCAACCAGCAGCTAAGTCCCTCTGCCCAGCGTGAGGAATGAGACAGGTCACTCAGAGCCCTGAGTCCACTCCAATCCCAGCCAGACAGCTAGTAGTCATTAAGCCCAGTGGGGAGGGGGCCTCAGTCAAGGAACCAATGAAGCTAAGCCCCTCTGCTTAGTGTGAACAGGACAGGTATTTCAGAGCCCTGAGTAAGCACCAAACACCCCCAGGAGGAATGACTTCCAGTTCCCTTCCCTCTCTGTCTCTAACTAACGCACAGCGTGCCTATTGCTGACAGAAAACAATGGCTGCATGTGAGCTGGGGGTATATATCATTCTACTCCCAAAGAGCAGAATGGGAGCTCTCTTATTGGTGGCGAACTCTGCCTGTTGAGCTTTGGAGGGCCGCTATTGGTGTTTCCAGGGCTGCAGAAGTCCACCCCCCCATTTCTTTGACATCTGTGGCATAAGGCCTGCACTTCAAGGAGGCTAGCAGCTTAGCTGTTCTTCTGGAGATAGTTGTTTCAAGGTGGGAACCATCTGTCAACCACAAACCCCACCAGGCAATGGCCTTGTCCTCTTTCCTGAAGCATGGGTGCCACATTGGGAAACAGTGCTTAGAAGTGCCACGTGTTACACCATGAGATGCCCAAACCTACAAAACCCACATAGAGGATCATGGGAGGGTCGTGAGGCAAGATTGCTTGGACCTCAGCTTGCAAACCACAATCCAGGCGATTTTAGGCATGAATTTAGGATTGCAGGCCAACCAGCAAATAATTTCTCAGTAGATTAATCCCAGGAAACAGACTGGATGGCAGATTCATCACAGTGGGTTTATAACATTGTATTGTCTCCTTTCCAACATTAAGATAATAAGCACATACCTCTGCCTGCATGGCAGAACACCTGGACAGTTACCAGCCTTGAAATATATAATAATTTTGTTTTGATTTTGTTCTGAGTATTTATGCCTAACACAGCACACATAATTTGAAAGTTTAAATCATCTGTACTAGTTGTCAACATAAGGGAAATAAGTATACTGTTTCACTTGGTTCAACATGGCGATCATCAGTGTTTTGACCACAATATGACAGTATTTCACTTAGATCACCCATCATGGAAACAGACTATCCTGCCAAGTTGTTGTGAAATAGAGAATTGTCAATAGGCTTTATTACAGCAAAATGATGGTCCTGTGGTACCTAAAGGCTAACTAATTTGTTCCACATGCTCTCATAGGAGCAGTCTTATGTTTTATAGAGTCCCACATCGTGCTCTGGCAATTATACAAAACAAGAAACCGTTCTTCTAGGATTGCCTCTTGTGATACATACATTACTCTTCAAACAACAAGGAGGGGGAAATGTTCTCTGATTCCCCCCACACACCTTTTTTTCTCCAGTAACCGACTCTGCTGCAGTGAACCACATTAATAACGACAGCTCATTAAAGATTTTTTTTCCCCTGGCACAGAAGAACTGAGGTTTCATATATGGAGTAAGTCATTTTACTGCCATTCCCTCTTATCTGCAGAAAATAACGTTCAGACTAGCATCTTTTTCAGTATTGGCATTAAATGCCAAGATGAGCAGAATTTATATCCCTGCAGAAAAATGAGCAATTTCTGTTAGATTATTGTAGATTTCATAATGAAAACTTATTTCTTTAGTGAAGCAAGAGGAGCTTGACATTCAACATCACAACTGTTCGTTTCATTTAAATGTTGGATGACTGTAATTATTAATGTATGTCTGAAAATGTCAAGTACATAATTCAGTAAATGCCTCAGTAGACTGTAAAAACATGCCTTGGTAGATCACAAAGACTGACCCTCTCTTGGCTCATACGTCTTTCGATTTTAAAGAGTTGCAACGTGATGCTGATGCCCAATTCTAGGTGCTATAGATAACCTTGCAATAACCGTATTTTGTTCTTGTTGCCAAAAGGTGATTAAGTATTTGGTTGATCTGCCTTCTTCCAAACACACTGGGTGAAATCCAGTTCTAATAACATCAGTAAGATCATTTGGACCACAACTATTAATCGCTCAGATTTATTATTGTATCTGGGTTTTCTCAGAAAAAACAGGAAAAAAATCCCAGATATATTCAGGAATTTCAGGTAGATCTGAAAACAGCAGAGAGGCAGGAACAGATTGTTCCCACCTTTAAACTTCAAAGGGACCGCAGAAGTCAACCTGAGGATCAGCCAAGTTGCAGGAGAGGGCAGTCATATATTGCACAGGTGTAAAAGCCACAAAAGAGAAGGAAATGAAAGAAATTCCACTCCCACAGCTACTACATGACTGCAAAGCTGTGTTCAGCATGCTGTTGAAGTCAGACAGCTGTGAGATAGGTGTGGTTCATGAAGAACTGCAGCTGTCAAAGAGTATGTTTCTCTGCTAAATAGGTTCGTCACAACATTCTCAGTATCCCCACTTAGTTATCTGTTTATTCTACATTAAAAACCCCAAACTCTGAGGCCTGTCTTCACAGAGAAAATGTTCCCGCTCCCTGATAATTTTAGAAGCTCTGCTGGGAGATGAGAGAACACTCGAAGTTATTGCAAATGTGGATGTGCCCAAAGATTCATATAATGGCAGCATGATACCTGCTTAATCTCATTTTCAGTCCCCTTGCTAGAAATACCAACTGAAGTAGGGTTGTCAGATCTGGGTTGGGAAATACCTGGAGATTTCGGGGGTGGAACCTGAGTAGGGTGGGGTTTGGGGAAGGGAGGGATCTCAGCAGGGTAGAATGCTCTCAAGTCTGTGGCAGGAACGGTCCTGCTCTGGCCTGCAGGTCTTGTTCCACCCTACCTGTCTGGGTTTTCCCAGCATCTGGAGGGACTTTTCTCTCTCTCTCTCTCTGTTCAACCTCCACTACCACCTGACCTTTGTAGGGATTGCTCACTGAGAGGGTCAGGACTCCCAGCTTCCCTTCCAAGTTCCTGGTTATCACAGGGATAGCTTACTGCTTGGTGCACCACTGGGGGAGTAGCCACTTGCCAACTGACTGCCATCCCCTTCCTCCTGGAGCTCCTTTTAAAATAGTCTCTCCAAGATGGTGGATGTCTTCCACCGCCCACCCCTGATCAATAGTTACAAAGTATTTATTTAAAAGAAAATGTTCACAAGCATACTTTTAGTATAGCACCAGACTGAGCAAGGGGTTCAAAAGAAACAGATAAAACACAATTCCTCTGTCCCTCCCTCTATACATGCCCTATCAGATGTTTAATATAAGGTAGGTTCCTTAGCTTAGAAAGTTACAGATCTTTACAGGCATTGCCATTACCTTCAAGCCTCCTTCAGATGTGCAGGCCAGCACATGGCAATGGCTGCCTTCTCCAGACCTCAGTTAAGAGCTCTGTTTGTCTCAATGTAATCAGCACCCAAGAGCCCATACTCCTGTTCCCAGAAGTTTTATAATCTCTCCCCAACCACTGACCCAGTCAGGCCAGGTCAGAGAAACCTTTCCTGAGATCTCCAGGAGTTTCTTCCTGAAGTCTTTCTAGTCTTAATTCCTCCAAATCTTTGTTCCCTGCTTGGGGGAGGGAGGATGGACCATCCCATTGTCTCTCGCTAGACCTATTAGCATTTCTAAAAAGGTAGCTGAGGTGAGGTTGGAAAGCAGTTGAACTGACTTTCCCCCTCCTGCCTGTTCTCTGCCCAGAGAGAATTAAAAACAAAACAAAACCTCAGAGTGAAGGTTTTGTTCAGTTCAAACCTCCAAAGAAAATTTGCACATTTTCACAGAGTCCACCCTTCAAAGCAGCCATTTTCACCAGGCAAACTGATCTTTGTCATCTGGAGATTAAGTCTAACAGTGGGAGGTCTCCAGGTGCCACCTGGAGGTTGGCAGCCCTATAAAGGCAAACTATCCCTGAAAGAGCGTCTACTAGAGTTACCAACAGTTGGCTTGAGAAATTTCTGGAGAGTTGGGGGTAGACGCTGAGCAAGGTGGAGTCTGGTGAAGGGAGAGAGCTCAGCAGGGATGCAACACCATATTGTCCACCCTCCAAGGCCGCCATTTCCTCCAGGGATGCTGATATCTGTAGTCTGGAGATTGTTGGTCATTCCAGGAGAATCCCAGGACTCATGTTGTTATACTGATTTTCCTCATGAGCTTTTTGCAGGAATACTGGAGACACAGAAGATGACCAGCCTGGACCCCTCTAATATACTTGAATCCAGCTAGCCAGAAGATCTTCTATTCAGCTACCATAAAAAAGAACTGCCATCAAAGAGCAAGAAGCAGCCAAGCAGTTCTCCAGCATGTCTGGATTAAGTTTCCCAACTCCAGCTTGGGAAACTCCTGAAGATTTGAGGGTAGTGCCTGGGAAAAAAAGAATCCTGCAGCTAATCATTGCAGTATCACAAAGCCCTACACACACACACACACACACACGTGCAAAAATGCTGGCTCATTTTTTTCATGCTTCCTTGTCTGTGATACTCGTGAGTTTTTCCTCCTACATTTTCTGGCAGCGGACTAGAAACTTGCTGTATTTTAAAAATGAATGCATCTCTTAAATAAGAGTTCCACCATAACTGTTGCTTGTCTAATAGACCATAACATGTTCCTGTTCAGTGGTTTCAAAGCACAGCACTTGGGTTGCCTATCATCTACACTTTGCTACGAATGTCTAACATCCTGTGGATCTGACATCCTGGGAAAACCATGAGGATCAGAGAGTCGATAGTATCTATAAGTATGGTAACAACAGAAGTTACACATGAAGGTCACAGTCCAGTACTCACAGTACCACCTTAAGCAGAGTAATAGCCTTCAAAGTCCATTGACTTGAAAGGACCTGAGTGACATTAACTTTTATGTTGGACTGTGATTCTGTGGTAGGTATATGTCAGTTAGTAGCCCATAATATTGTTCTGAATTGGTTGCAAATTAGACTGTAACTGAGGTGTCATGGATTTAAGAAACTAATGTAATGTTTCTTAATGACTGGATTATTCTGTAAAGGAGAGTTCCACAGCCCTTTGTAAGTATCCATTTCACAGGCAGATGTATATCTGAGAAACAGCAGTTTTGAAGTTTGAACTTGCATAGGATAAAAAACAGATTTTAAAAGTTTGAGTTTCAGGAAGTGAAGAGCCTTGGAGTACCAGTAATTCCTCTGGGAATTTTCTACCAGGGTTAAGAGTAGAGGTTTTCTTCCATGATTCCTTGACTGTATATTTATAAATGAAGATATGTTACAAAAACATTATCATATTATGATCTCCCAAAGGAAACTGAATCCAGTAGTGCCCTTTCACAGTAGGAAATGTATAGTAATATGTAGCCCTCTTTAAATAATAAAGGCATAGGTAATAACCTATGTTATTTAACCTTCTTAACATCTCCTGCAGCATGGACACTGTGAACTCTAGGAAACACAATATTTGCATATGCAACTTGTTCTGATTGGGATAGACCAGACTAGCCTGATCTTGTCAAATCTTGGAAGCTACGCAGGGTCGGTCCTGGCTAGTATTTGGATGGAAGACCTCCAAGGAATGCCAAGGTGGTGATGCAGAGGCAGGCAATGGCAAACCACCTCTGAAAGTCTCTTGCCTTGAAAATCCTGTTAGCCAAATTGCTTTTTTTATTACTAAGATTGGGGAATAATGAATATTAAATGTCATAGGCATAAAATATAGGATCATAACCTGTGTATACCAGAGTCAGAATTCTCAGAGCCCATGAATAGACAAGGAGACTATATTGCTAAAATAATTGATTTCTTTACTCAATGATTCTCAAGCATACAAAAAATAATAATCAAGCATTCACATTCACAATACAGGACTAAGAATACAGAGCTGAAAGGATAGTGATGTTTGCATGACCAGGAGTATCATTGATGGGTAATACATTACCTGTCTGATGAGATGAGTAGATCATGCAGTGAAAAATAGACAAATGGGGTTGGTGGTAAACCATGAGTCAGCCAGCGACATACGTGGACTGATTCCAAACCAGCCGAGAATGGAACCAACAAGGTAGGAAGGGGTGAAGAGAAGAGAGAGCGAACTCAGGGAGAACTCACCTTAAATAGCTAAATTGTGACCTGAGGCAATGGCCATGTGGTCACTGGCTCCCAGGAAGTATTAGAAAAAAAACTATACTCTGGATGGGACACAAAGGAATTGACAGTTGGGCAACCGAGAGGTGATGGTTGACAGGAAGTGACACGGAGAAGGGGGAGAGACAAAGGAGAGGGTAGAAGTATCCAATCACATTGCTGGTCCGATGCTTCACATTAATGATCCAGTGCTTGGCAGAGGCATTTTTGGATGGGTGGCAGGAAGGCTTAATGACTTCTTTTGTCTTAAGTCTTTGTTTGGGAAACCCTTGGGAGGGGGAGGAATGTGCTACGTGGTGAAGAAGAGATTTCTTCATGGCTTCTGTGCAGGAACATGGGTCCTCTGTCAGAACATGGATTCTCTTCAAGTCTGCTACTGTTCATGGAGGCCAGGGCTGTTGGTCTGCATCATAGTACAGCTGTGGATGCAGAGATGCAGGGGCAGAAGGCTTCTGTAGTCCCAGGACCGCATCTGGCTTAGCATACTTCTTTGGCACAAGGCTTCCCTTGGCCACAGTGTACAGTCCATAGTCCAGCATTGGGCACTTCACTTAGGACCACAGGTCTGTCCATTGCTCTGGCACACCCTCTTCACAATACAACAGGGCAGTGATATTAAAGAGTCTTTAATAACTCCATTTGAAGTGGCTTCATGGCAACACCCCTACGGGGTCACTATCATTAACTTGTGCGTGTTCTGTGTACTGAAAAAAGACCCATGAGGTAGGTCACTCATATTTCAGTTGTACATTTGGGAAAACGAAGCTAACTACTAATTGACTGGCCAAGCAGGAAACAACTTCTGCATTTCTTCCTGTGGGCTGCTTTTGCTCTCACCCTTAGTTCATTTCAGTTAAAGGCTAAAAATAAGTTGATATGATTAAAAATCTGGCATTGTGAGACATTATAAGATACCCCACAGCTTCAAACATTTCAGGATACTAAAATACCCACTGTAACATGTCAGTGAGCCCTGTGTTTTTTCAGACTTGAGCAGAAGAGAGTTAATGCTCTGCATCTGAACAGACAGGCATTGTTAGAAGTTGCCATTGGTTACTATGGAGACCTAGAAGGAAAGAGTAAGGTTCATTTGGCATCCTGGGGGAGCCTGAAGACATTATACATTAACATTATGTCCTCCTTAAGGTAAGCAAACCTTGGAGATGAGAAATGATGTTGATGAGAAACTTCAAAGAAAGACAACTGAAGCAATGAGTATACTAGTTACCAAATACATTGTTTTATCTTATTTATTACATTATTAGAATTAGCTTTTTAAAATTCCCACCTGTACAGGTGGTACAATCACACCTGCAAATAATATACACAGCAATCCTGAGGGAAATCCAGACAGAGCAGAATGATTTCTGCTTTTGTTTTGTTGTTTGTTTTGTTAGCTGTTGTTAAATTATTTGCACACAGCTAGATGGGGTTATGGAAATAGCTAGTGTATTATCAGACAGACAGAACTCTCCAGTTGCATTAAATTATATCTGGTAGGAAACAGACATTTTGCTCTCCATTTCAGTCTTTCTTGTCAATGTTTGTGGACGGTTTTCCACCTAGTCATACATGTTTTTATTTGCTACATGTAATTTTGGGGGGGTTGCTTCTAGCTGAATTTTTAAAAAACAAGATGCTTGGTTTCTCTTAGCTATTAGCACAGCAACAACCAACACCCATGAATTTCTGAACTGGATAGACTTTCCCCTCAATCTTGTCTTCTAATTGAACATTAGCATCAAAGCATAATGCAGTCTGTTTCCTTCCTTCCTTCCTTCCTTCCTTCCTTCCTTCCTTCCTTCCTTCCTTCCTTCCTCTCTCTCTCTCTCTCTCTCTTTCTTTCTTTTGCATAAGTGTGTGCACGTGTGTGTGCATGTGTGTGTGTGTGCCCATGCTTGGAAGTTATAGAGACCTCTGGCGACTCCTACTGGGGCATAGATGTCATTCAGAGAAGAAGCTTGATAGCCTGCTTCTGCCTTCTGGCTCTGGCATTCTTTGGAGGTCTCCCATCCCAAATACTTGCCAGGGTCGGCCCAACTTAGCTTCCACGATCTGATGAGATTGGACCTGCCCGGGGTATCCAGGTCAAGGCATGCAGTGTTTTCTTAACTTGTCAGAGCTTTTTCATGTATGACAAGAGCAATGGGGAAGCCAACCAAATAGTTCTGATATACATGACTGAGAACTATTCACTTGTCCTATGTCATTGGGATAAGACAACTAACCAGCTGAATTGTCTTTGCACAGTTAGTGTTCCATGATGAATGTATGGAGCAGTGGTTTGTTGTACTCCTAAACTGGCAGCACAGAAGACTATTTCTAGAGGTCTGTGGTCATTATTTACCATAACAGAAATTTGTTGTTCAGTTGCATAGTCGAGTCCAATTCTTTGCAACCCCATGGACCACATCACACCAGGCCCTCCTGTCTTCTGTTGTGCTCCGGAGTTTCCTTAATTTCATGTTTGTTGCATTGATAACACTGCCTAACCATCTCATTTTTTGTCATCCACTTCTTTTACCATCAGGGTCTTCTCCAGTGAGTGCTCCCTTGTCATTTGGTGGCCAGAGTATTTGAGCTTCAGCTTCAGTATCTGGCCTTCCAGGGAACAGTCAGAGTTGATTTCTTTTAGGATTGACTGGTTCGATCTCCTTGCAGTCCAAGAAATGCTCAAGAGTCTTCTCCAGCACCATAATTCAAAAGAATCTATTCTTCGGTGCTCAGCCTTCCTTATAGTCCAACTCTCACAGCCATACATTACTACTAGAAATACCATTCCTTTGACTATATGGACTTTGGTCGGCAGGGTGATGTCTCTACATTCTATTATGCAGTTTGTTGTGATCCATACAATCAAAGGCTTTAGCATAGTCAATGAAGCAGAAGTAGATATTTTTCTGGTACTCCCTTGCTTTCTCTATAATCCAGTGAATGTTGGCAATTTGATCTCTAGTTCCTCTACCTCTTTGAAACTCAGCTTGTACTTCTGGCAGTTCTCTATCCACATACTGCTGAAACCTAGCTTGTAGGATCTTGAGCATGACCTTGCTAGCATGTGAAATGAGCACAATTGTGAAATAGTTTGAACATTCCCTGGCATTGCACTTCTTTGGGATTGGAATGTAAACTGACCTTTTCCAATCCTATAGCCACTGTTGCATATTCCAGATTTGCTGGCATATGGAGTTCAGCACTAACAGCATCATTTTTAATACTTTGAATAGCTGAGGTAGGATACCATCACCTCCACTGGCTTTGTTGTTAGTAATGCTTTCTAAGGCCCATTTGACTTTGCACTCCAGGATGTCTGGCTCGAGGTCAGCGATCACACCATCATGGTCGTCAAGGACATTGAGGTCCTTCTTGTATAGTTCTTCTGTGTATCCGTGACATTGTTTCCTAATTTCTTCTGCTTCTTGGGGGGTTGCTTCTAGCTGAATTTTTTAAAAACAAGATGCTTGGTTTCTCTTAGCTATTAGCACAGCAACAACCAACACCCATGAATTTCTGAACTGGATAGACTTTCCCCTCAATCTTGTCTTCTAATTGAACATTAGCATCAAAGCATAATGCAGTCTGTTTTCTTCCTTCCTTCCTTCCTTCCTTCCACAGGGGCATTGTTTTGCCTGTGATTGAGTGCCTGGGTGAATTTGAATTTGAATAGCTGCTGCCTGACCTCTGCTGGGGGAGGCCTCTATTTAAGGAAGCACCTTGCCAGAGGCACGAAGGGCGAGCTAAAGGGCTCTTTGCCTGTGGCTCTTAGCCTAGGGACTCTTAGACTAGGGGCTCTGTAAGAAGCCCAAAAAGAGCCAGAAAGGCAAGGCCCTAGGCTCTTTGTCTTTCCCGTAAAATAATTTGACTTGATAACAAAAACCACATAAATACCAAGGGTTTAAAAGGGGGATTATATTTATTTATTTTAAAAGAATTATGAAGCCAGAATGCCAGCAGGGGGTTGGGGGCTATCCAGTGTTTTGCACGGAGTGTCACATGTATGACTATCTGCCCACTGGGCAGAAGTCTTGGGTGTGTCCTCGGTGCAAGGAGCTCCTGGTTCTCAGGGAACGTGTGTGCTCCCTTGAGGCCAAGGTGGCTGACCTGGAGAAGCAGAGACAGTCAGCTAGGCACACAGAAAAGACTCTCGGGGACTTGTTAGCTACGTCCCACTCTGGATCTGGCAGCCCCGCTGCTGTCAGGGAGCATGAGGGTCTAGGGGAAACAGGGCACCGTGCTGAGGATAAGGGGAATGTGCCCTCAGAAGGGACCTCTTCCCCAGCTGGTGAGCGGCTCTCCTTTTGCACCAAGGAACCATCCCTGAGCAGGGTGGGAGGGGGGCTCTTGGTAGTGGGTGATTCGATCCTTAGGCAGGTAGACAGCTGGGTGGCGAACCCGCGTACTGACCGTATGGTGACTTGCCTGCCTGGTGCGAAGGTAGCGGACATTACGCGTGTTTTAGATAGGCTGGTAGATAGTGCTGGGGAGGAGCCAGTGGTCGTGGTGCATGTCGGCACCAACGATGTGGGGAAATGCAGTCGTGAGGTCCTGGAGGAGAAATTTAGGCTGCTGGGCAGGAAACTTAGGTCCAGGACCTCCAAGGTAGCCTTCTCAGAAGTGTTACCTGTTCCACGCGCAGGGCCGGAGAGACAGGCAGAGATCAGGAGTCTCAATGCGTGGATGAGACGATGGTGTAGGGGGGAAGGGTTCAGGTTTGTTAGGCACTGGGATACTTTTTGGAACAAGAGGGAGCTGTACAGGCGAGACGGTCTCCACTTGTCCCGAGAAGGAACCAGGCTGCTGGCACTTAAAATCAAAAAGGTGGCAGAGCAGCTTTTAAACTGAATATTGGGGGAAAGCCGACAGGAGATGAAAAGTCTCTGGTTCGGGTTGGCTCATCTGAGAGAGGTGAGGGGGTACCGGTTGCTTTTCTACAGGGAGGTGGATTGAAATTGTCCACAGAGGCCATGGCTGGTGACATGGACTGCCGGACAACGACTCGAGATAGCAAGAGGAAGGATGCAGGCTTAACTTGTAAGGGAAATTACAGCTGTTTCTATACAAATGCTAGAAGTGTCCGAGGTAAAATCGGGGAGTTGGAGTGCTTGGTGTCGGAGGGAAAAATAGACATTGTGGGTATTTCTGAAACTTGGTGGGATGAGGAAAATCAGTGGGACACAGTGATTCCCGGTTATATATTATATCGGAAGGATAGGGGGGGAAGGGTTGGAGGTGGGGTAGCTCTGTATGTCAGAGAGGGTATAAAGTCTAGAAAGATTGAGAGGCTAAGTGAATTGGATTCGCTTCTGGAAGTTCTATGGGTTGAAATAGGGGGGCCAAAAGGAAACTTAACACTGGGAGTTTGTTATCGCCCACCAGATCAAAAGATAGAGGAGGATTATAAAATGATGAATGCCTTAAAGATAGCAACTAGACAAAAACACTGTGTAATAATAGGTGATTTTAACTACCCACACATTGATTGGGTCAATATGTGTTCTAGCCGGGAAAAAGAGATTGAGTTTCTAGACACTCTAAATGACTGTGCTATGGAGCAGATGGTCACGGAACCTACCAGGGGAGAGGCGATCCTTGATTTGGTCCTAAGTAACACTCAAGACCTGGTGAGAGATGTAAAAGTGATTGCACCGCTTGGAAACAGTGATCATAATGTTGTTGAGTTCATCATTTGTACAAATAGAGAATTGGCCAAAAAGACTCACACAACCATTTTTAACTTTAAAAGGGGTAATTTCTCTGATATGAGGGGACACGTGGGGAGGAAACTGAAAGGAAAAGTAGAAAGGGTCAAAACAATTGGGGAAGCTTGGGATCTATTTAAAACTACGATCCTAGAAGCTCAAAAAATATATATTCCGCAGGTTAGGAAAGGCACAAACAGGTATAGGAAAAAGCCTGCATGGTTAACAAACAGAGTAATGGAGGCTGTAAAAAGTAAAAAGAATTCCTTTAAGCAGTGGAAAGCTAGTCACAGTGAGGCTGATAAAACGGAACACAGGCTATGGCAAATAAAATGCAAGTCTGAGGTCAGGCAGGCAAAAAGGGAATATGAGGAGCATATAGCAAAAAACGTAAAAACCAACAATAAAACTTTCTTCAAATACATTAGAAACAGGAAACCAGCCAGGGAGGCAGTGGGGCCCTTGGACGACCAAGGGGTAAAAGGAGTATTGAAGGATGATAGGGAAATGGCTGAGAAGCTAAATGCATTTTTTGCCTCCGTCTTCACTGTGGAAGATGAGAAGTGCTTGCCCACTCCAGAACCACTGATTTCAGGAGGGGTGTTGAAAGACCTGAGTCAGATTGAGGTGACGAGAGAGGAGGTCCTAAAACTGATAGACAACTTAAAAACTGAAAAATCACCAGGCCCAGATGGCATACATCCGAGAGTTCTGAAAGAACTCAAATGTGAACTTGTAGATCTCCTGACAAAGATATGTAATCTTTCCTTAAAATCTGCCTCCATTCCTGAGGATTGGAAGGTAGCTAATGTCACTCCCATCTTTAAAAAGGGTTCCAGAGGAGATCCGGGAAATTACAGGCCAGTCAGTCTGACGTCGATACCGGGTAAATTGGTGGAAACCATTATTAAGGAAAGAATTAGTAGGCACATAGATGAACAAAACCTATTGAGGCAGACTCAGCACGGTTTCTGTAAGGGAAGATCTTGTCTCACTAACCTGTTAGTGTTCTTTGAGGGGGTGAACAAACATGTGGACAAGGGGGATCCAATAGATATTATTTACCTTGACTTCCAGAAAGCTTTTGATAAAGTTCCTCATCAAAGGCTCCTAAGTAAGCTCAAAAATCATGGGATAGAAGGACAAGTCCTTTTATGGATCAAAAACTGGCTAGTTCATAGAAAACAGAGAGTGAGTGTAGGTGGGCAATTTTCTCAGTGGAGGGTGGTAAGCAGTGGGGTACCGCAGGGATCAGTACTTGGTCCACTGCTTTTTAACTTGTTCATTAATGATTTGGAGATGGGAGTAAGCAGTGAAGTGGCTAAATTTGCGGATGATACAAAGTTGTTCAGGGTGGTGAAAACCAGTGAGGATTGTGAGGCACTCCAAGGGGATCTGTCAAGGATGGGCGAGTGGGCGTCAACATGGCAAATGGGGTTCAATGTGGCCAAGTGCAAGGTGATGCACATTGGAGCCAAAAATCCTAAATATAAATACACATTGATGGGGTCTGAACTGGCAGAGACTGAGCAAGAGAGAGATCTTGGAGTTGTAGTGGATAACTCACTGAAAATGTCGAGACAGTGTGTGACTGCAATAAAGAAGGCCAATGCTATGCTGGGGATTATTAGGAAGGGTATTGAAAACAGATCAGCCAATATAATAATGCCCCTATATAAATCAATGGTGAGACCTCATTTGGAATACTGTGTGCAGTTCTGGGCACCACACCTTAAAAAGGATATTATAGCTTTGGAAAAAGTGCAGAAAAGGGCAACTCGAATGATAAAAGGGTTGGAACACTTTCCCTATGAGGAAAGGTTAAAGCGCTTAGGGCTCTTTAGCTTGGAGAAAAGACGACTGAGGGGTGACATGATCGAGGTTTATAAGATTATGCATGGGAAAGAGCAGGTAAAGAAAGAGGTACTTTTCTCCCTTTCTCACAATACAAGAACTCGTGGGCACTCCATGAAACTGCAGAGCGGTCGGGTTAGAACGGATAAAAGGAAGTACTTCTTCACCCAAAGAGTGATTAACACATGGAATTCACTGCCACAGGAAGTGGTGGGTGCTACAAGCATGGACGGCTTCAAAAGGGAATTAGATAAGCATATGGAGCAGAGGTCCATCAGTGGCTATTAGCCACAAGGTATAGCTAGGGGCTCTGGGGCAAGTGATGCTCTGTCTTCTTGGTGCTTGGGGGGGGGGTCAACAGTGGGAGGGCTTCTAATGTCCTGGCCCCACTGCTGGACCTCCTGATGGCACTGGTATTTCTGGCCACTGTGTGACACAGAGTGTTGGACTGGATGGGCCTTTGGCCTGATCCAACATTGGCGTCTCTTATGTTCTTATGTTCTTAAATGTAGGAGCAGGACCAGGGTACTTTAATCCATCAGTTTCTTCTATTACTTTGCATTGTTCATTCAGGAAAGCCTCCTTATCTCTCCTTGCTGTTCTCTGGAAATCTGCATTCAGTTGGGTAAATCTTTCCTTTGCACCTTTGCCTTTTGCTTTCCTTCTTTCCTCTGCTATTTGTAAAGCCTCATCGGACAGCCACTTTGCTTTCTTGCATTTCTGATTCTTTGGGATGGTGCTGATTGCTGCCTCCTGTACAATGTCACGAACCTCTGTCCATAGTTCTTCAGGCACGCTGTCTATCAAATCTAGTCCCTTAAACCTATTCTTCACCTCCACTGTATATTCATCAGAGATGTGATCTTGGTCAAACCTGAATGGCCTAGTGGTTTCCCCAACTTTCTTCAGTTGAAGTCTGATTTTGCAATGAGTAGCTCACTTCACTCTTTCTGGGGTTACTCTGCTCTTCCCCAGTGGCATACTGGACACCTTCCAACATGAGGGGCTCATCTTCCAGTGTCATATCTTTTAGCCTTTTCTTACTTTCCATTGGGTTTTCTTGGCAAAGATACTGGAGTGGGTTGCCATTTCCTTCTTCAGTGGATGACATTTTGTCTGAGTTCTCTGCTGTGGCCTGTCCATCCTGGGTGGCCCTCCACGGCATAGTCCACAGCCTCATCGAGCCATGCAAGCCCCCTCGCCACATCAAGGCAGTGTTCCATGAGAGAGATAACAGAAAGACCCTCTCCTAAAAAGACAGTGTGAAAATGCTCACATCCTAATTTGATCATCTCTTCCTGTTTGTGTTTGCCACCATGTATATTAACACTGTAATTCATTCCATACACTCTGTATAAGAATAGCTCCAAGTTGAACAAGGAATTTATGAGAGACAGTAGCTTCTGTGAGTGGTGAAGAATCCATGTGGAAGACTCTGGGGTGAATCCTGAGGCTCAGTTAATTAGCCCCAACAGGACTCTAAACCAACTATTGGTTGGAGCTTTCACAGTTTTACAGATCTTCGAGTCTGCTGAGACCATCTTTTAAAAACACACATCCATACAATTCAAAATAATCTTTATAAAATTCATAGTTTCTTGCATCAAGAGTAATGTATTTTTCCGTTCCATGTTGCTAGAATACAGCATGTAATTGAGAATTATACGCCTTTTGAGACCTACCATGCTCATGGATTTTATTACTTCAGTATTTTACTCCTGGAATTCCTGACAATTGTTAACAAATGACGTCTTTGAATATTTCTGATAATGAGATTTGATAATTGCATCTTTTATCTTCTTAATCTAACACAAGTTTAGAATTAATAATGGCTGTGGAACAGGATCGAGTATCAATTGATCATATTTCAATTCAGTTCCAGTACTCCTGAGACCTACGTTTTGCTCCCACCAACTTGTTTCCAAGGTTATTTTCCAGGAAACGTTTATACAAGATCCTAAGCAAATCATTAGGAGTGTGCATTAGAAAAATTATCATTTCACTTCTGTATTGCAAGTTAATAAAGGGAGTATATAAGTTTTTAAAAATCTCAGAAATGTTGTTATATTGTGAAGACTTGTCAGGTTCAATTTCCACTTTCAGTAAGATCATTTCAGATATCTGCCCATTGTTTTCCATGTGTGGAAAATGGCAGGTTTTCCTGAGCATACTGTGTTCACCAAATGTTATCAGAATTGGAAATTAACCCACCCTCTCTTCAAATGACCCAAGTCCTTTTTCTTTTTTTTTTGCTCCCCAATGGGGAATTTTTTATTGCATTTTTATTAAAACTACAAACTATAACAGAAATAAGGGAGGGGACTACATTTAGGGGATAAAGAAAAGATACCCACTATTGACTAAAAACCCAAGAGAGGAGATCTTCTAATCAGCTTGAGTACACATCTAGTCTTAATCATATTAATATCATTACAAACTGAATCACATATTCTGTTAACTTTTCCCACATCTTAAATTTAACTGATATAAGGAAATACCCCAAAGCATCTCAATTCAAAATTTTTCAAAGGCACAGTTCAGAGTCCTTCAGCTTTCACTTCTTCTTGTCCAGTCTCTTCCGCAACTTATAAGGACTTTTAGGAACGACTGCCCCTTTCTCTGACAGAGAGTCCTCTCCGGAAGAACCTGAGTCCAGCACGCCACTGGACTTGCTGTCTTCTTCTTTTTCTTCCTCCTCTGGCCCTCCCAGCTGGACTCTTAAAAATTCTCTCGCTTTCAGAACAGAGTCAATATTTTCTTTTTTATCCTTGATTTTAAAGGTGATGCCTTCTGGAATTAGCCATCTATATCCAATTGAATTTGTTTGAAGAAAAAGAACAAGGTATTTCTTTCTCCGCTGTCTTATTTCAATTGGAATATCCTTCAGTACTCTGATAACACTCTCCCCAGCTCTCAGGGGTGCTCCAGATACTGCTTTCAGGATTGCATCCCTTACATGCCTCTTTGAGAATCTTACGACAATTTCCCCAGGCAGATTATTTTTTCTTTATGTATCCTGAATATGACCTGTAGGCCACATCCATTTTGCTTAGCAAAAATTCTACCTTCATCTCTGTCACTGGGGCCAGTATTTCACTCATCATTTCCTTCAGATTCTCCCCCTTAGTCTCTGGCATGTCCTGAAAGCGAAGGATCATATTTGTCTTTTCCATTTGTAATTGTAGCAAGTTGCAACTGCTCTTCTGTACAAACTTGCTTCTTTTCCCGTTTTTGTACTTTCTTCTTCACCTTTTGGGTAGTGGCGTCCACTTCTTTCACCTTCTCATTTGTTTGACTCATCATTTTCAGAGTCTCGCTTATCTGGTTTTGTTGAGTGTCCTGATTTTAAAGTCACTTGAATAAGATGCCCCCAATCATCCTCTCTGCATAGTGGGAAAAGGTACAAAAATGGCCACCAGATTTGTTTTTTAAACAAAACAAAACAAAAAACCAAAACCAAACTTTGTAACTGCAAGCAAAAGTAGTCCTTCCAGAGTGTCTGTCTAGTGAGGTGCCCATCCACCTCACCAACTGTGTTGTGGAGATATAAGAGAGTTTTATAATGGAGGGAAGCTCATGTTACATTGCAATAATCAAAATGAAGCAAACCAGTCCATCAAGAAAATAGTTCAGCACGATACAGGCAGACTACATCCAGCCAAGTGAGGATTCTCTCACAAAATGTAATCTCTCACAAAAATCTCTCACACGCAGCACATACACGGTGCCAGTGGCAAACATAATGGGCTGTTGCAGCTAATGATTGTCCGCTCCTCCAAGAAAGACTGTGTGGTTGGCCAAGGTAACTTGCTTGATCGGTCCTGTGGCTATGATGGGCTGGGAGGAATGCTGTTTCCTGGGAAACAGGGAAAAACAGTTTTTCTTTTTAGTTCAGATGGCCTCTGTTAAATTCCCTGACAATTAATTCCCAACATTAAAAGATCCAGGAGTTGTTCCAGGAAGACTTTGACTGTCTCAGATATAGCCAATCTGATCCGATGCTGGCTAAGTCAGATGACTCTAAGGGCTGGCAATGGTCAACTGCACACACAATTCACCGATAAATGCTGTACTTCTGAGATGGCATAATATGGTATATAATATACAAAACAACATAAAACAAACACATAATTTGGGAACATTAGCAGTGACAATGAGTGAAATGGAAAGGCTCACAACAACGTAAAAAACATAAAGAAACTAAAATGAGGCTGCAGTCAGACATGCCTTTAGATCCAACTTTGAAGCCAATGCCTGACAGATCGAAAGTGCATGTTCAGACAGCAACATCTGTGAAAGGTTCCACAGTTGTTGGCACCCCATCCTGGTCCGCCCCTGAAATGGAGTAAGAAGACACCTGGGAAACTCCAGTCCTAATACTTGCCAATAGGACATGGATGGAGTATCCCTAGTCAAGCATGCTCTCAGGCCATCAGGATGGTTTGCTCATTCCATCCCGACTGGGTCCCATTTTTTTTGCTCATTTAGCAATATGCACATAACTGCATAATTGTCCCCATCTCTAAGCCAGCTTTGAAAGCAAGCAGGAAAGGGAGTGATCTTTGTCAGGCGACCATGGCTCACTGTGAACCAAAGGGATCACAATGTTTCGTGAAAGGATCAGTGAGCAGTCAAAGCAGAGAATCGAATCCCAGAAGTTGGAAAGCGCATGTGCAAAAAAACCCTGCACCCTCATTTTTGTGCATGTGCAAAAGCAGGCAAAAAAATTTAAAACCCGCACCCGTCTGCACTGTCTGATTGCACTGTCTGATTGAGCGACTCCATTCCAAAAACAAATGGATGAAATAGGAGCGCTTCCCAACTGTGCCAAATGGCACGTTTTACTGCAGCCTGAGTATATTATACACCCTTAGTTCAGATACAGAACCAACAGAGATGTGTGGATGCTGTGGTATTCAATGACTTACAAATAATTATTGTGTCATTCTTTACACATGTGAACCAATGCTCCCTCTAAGCTGTGGAGTTTTGTGAGCAAAAATTCTGCTTTGTGAGCTACCGGCATTAAAGTTGTGAGCGAGCGATTTGGCTACTGCATAAATTAGTCTACTCTGGAGCCATCCTTTCTGAGCTAAGGCAAAAATGTGTGAACCAGAGGCTAAAAGTCTGTGAGCTAGCTCACACTAACTCAGCTTAGAGGGAACACTGGTGTGAACAGTGCACAGGCAACAAGATGAAACAAAATGTAAAGACAAGAATGGACAATCTTTTTTTATTATTATTATTATTTAAAAGCTTTATTTCCTCTCCTAAAAAGGAGAGATATTTCGCTTAGTTAGAAAGGGGGAGGGTATATAGTGGGATCAAGAGAAAGGTGAGTGATGTTTTAACTGGTAAAGTTAATCTGTTAGTAATATTAAAATTTTCTTCTTTGGCTTCTTCTGTGTGTTGTCAAACTTCTTTTTTTAAACCGGTTAAATGCATTGTCCATGTTAGTATATTAGTAGTGTCCCAATGGTACTCCGCTAGCAAAGTCTTTTCCAACGATTTTTAAAACGATCATCCACGGGCTGACTTCTTTTAATCTCCGAATTCAGGCAGGAACTTCCTCTATTTACTCCTCTCCGGTTTCTCGGCTTCTCCTCCGGGTCGCTGCTTCCGCTGTTTGTTTGCAAACTGCAAATGCCATAATCCTTGCTCTCTCATGCCTCTTCAAAAGGTCTCTGGCTTTGAGAATGGTTTTCTCCTGTTTCCATCTCTCGCTTATATGTTTAAACGCTGCCATTCTCTTAGCTGGACCTTCTCTCCGCAACTGTTGACTTATAAAAGCGCTTTTCAGGGCACCTTCTCGCTTGTCACAGCTCAATTCTTTTCTCACAGTCCCAGTCAAGGTCACAGTCACACGCAATCTGTTTATTTAACAGCCGGCACAACAAAAGATGAAACGCCTACACCGGAAGCTCCTCCTTTCTTGTTCGCTAGTTTCACAGTTCAGCTCCGACATCTTGCTTTTTTGTTTACTTTTATTTAAGTTCAAATAACGCTTTTTTAAGACAAAAATCTTCTAGCCTCTTCTCACCACGCACCAAAAGGGACCGCTTCTCTTTTCAGATTCTGCTCCCCCCCCCCTTTTTCTTCGCTCAAAATCTCTGTTTGCGGGAGAGGGGGTTTCCCCTCCTCCTCCCTTAAATCTTTTTGCTGGGGGGAGCGCGCTTAAGTCTTTTTCTCGATGTCTGACAACTCACGGTTTCAGCCGCTTTTTTTCTTTTTTTCCGTTTGTTCGCTTCATCACTCGGTGACCACAGGCGGCTCTGCTAAACCCCATACAGGGTCCAAGAAGGGACAATCTTAAGAAAGTTACCTCTGTTTTTCCCAGTAAAAATTGGTGTCCACCAGAGATGTTCTATCACTTACAAGTTCTGTTCACATTCACATCCTGCTTGTGGGTTACAATCAGGGAGTCAATCATTTGCTGAGCTGCTCAGATGCATCCAAGTGAATTTGGATGTGTCTGTTTGTATGCACATATCTAGACCTCCATTTCATAGCCACCACTCACACCAAAACCCATATGCTGCTGCTGCTCCCAACTGATGAAAGGTACATAGTTACAAAATTAAAATATGTGGATTTGAGCTGAAATTAGTATTAGGATATCTCTTTGTGCTTTGGTGTCTATCCATGAGCCTAGCCAATTTTGCCATTAGTTCAGGTGCAAAAAGCAGACAATATCCCCAGCGTTGATCTTTTAAAGGATGTGTCTAACCAGAGAGAAGCAAAGATGGGATGGAGTAGTTCGCCTCTTGAGAAGTAGGTTACTCTAGTGACTTGACCATGACCCAAGGGGATACATACCTTTTCTCTGGTATCTAAGAAGATTCAGTCAAGTGTGTTATTTGTTACTTATTATCAAGGCACAGCTTAGACCCGAAACACAAGCAACTAGTGTGCAGGCACAAAGATGCTTGGCACAACATTCAAGACAAAAGCTATCAAATTAATCTGATCTGGAACTCTCTTCATGTATAATCCATGAAGTTCAGTTAAGGAAAGTTCACCTCATAATTGTGTTTATATTAAAGTTCCCAGCATGCTTAGTGTGTACCTGTATGATTATGGTCACAGCGTAACAATCAGGAATTGTATTATTCATCATTATTGATGTCATGGAAACTAGCTACTCAATGCCCATGACATTCACACAGCCACATTTCACCACAGCACTCAAGTTGCAGTTACTCCACTAATCTTAGACATAACAGGATTTTTTACAGCAACAATAAATTTCTGTTCAGTTCCTCAAAAATGCAATGCCCCTAAAGAGAAATGGTTCTCTGAGAGAAAGCTATGATTCCATGCAGCAAATGAGCATTTGTTTTGCAATAAACGAATTGTCTGGAATGGCTCTAGAATTATAGAAGAATGGGGCTGACTGAGACGTGCCAGCTCTGCTCTTCAGTTAATTTAGCATGTTTTAAACACTATTGCTTTGGTATTCTGGGCCTTCCTTTCTCTTGTTCATTTTTTTTACTTGCTGCTGCCTTAATTTCCCTCTCAGCACACACAAAAATACTTTTATGTATTCATTGATGTTAATTAATTATACTTGTGAATGGTAATAGCTTTTAAATGAGTACGGATACCAACTGGTTCTTCTTAATAGGCTCTGCTCCATAAAGATATGCAAAGAACTACTCCCAGGCATTCAGCTTAGCATGCGTCTTTGCAGAAAGGATTGCATTTTCATGCTTAATTTGGCAAATGGATTTAGCTGATTGCAAAATCATGATTCTGTACTATTGTGAAAACTTTCCTAGTAAAAATAATTGCATTTTTAAAGTACCAGTGCAATCCATACCTTGAGTTGTAGCTATGAGTAGGAATACAATTGGTACTAAATCCTTTATGCTGGTTGATCAAATTGAAATGTTGGCATAGCGGATTTACACAAAATGTTGCGTAAGGGTTATGTTATGTCAACATAGTCATGTTCTAGCCAGAAGATTGACTTGCTCAATAGTTCTCTATCTCTGCTAGTTACATGAGAGAAATAAACACTTCGTTGGGTTTTTGCCATGACCATAGCTCTATCCAAATTCTAAGGAGGATAATGTATGAGGGTGGGAGCAGGATCATGCCTGTGTGCTACAGAGGCATAGGATTTATAATACAGATAAAGCAGGACATTAAAACATATATGTCTGTTTCTGTGTGTAAACTCAATACATGCCTTTTCACTGAACATATTTAGGTCAGGAATGAAACTGCTTTGATCTTGGTCTTTCCAGTGTAGGGTTGCCAAGTCCAAATTCAGAAATATCTGAGAACCTTGGGGGTGGAGCCAGGAGACTATGGGGGTGTCACTTCCTGTGATGTCACTTCCAGGTCAAATGGCAAGTGATGTCACTTCCCCTTCCGGTGATGTCACTTCCCGTATACTGCACCAAAACCTCACCTCTTCCTGTGATGTTACTTTCCAGGCACTCCCCCAAACCCACCTCTCCCTCTGAAGTAACCTTCTTTCAAAAAATAAAATTTAAATTCAGTGTCATATATCAATTCCCACCCCACCTTTCCCCTGTTTTACATTACCTCTAGGCTTTTAGGCCTCCTTCCAGTGCAAAAATAACAAAATGCTTTAAGAAACATAAAATGCTTTAATTTAAACATTTAACAATCAGAAGGAAAAAACAAGCAAACAGCACGTCAAAAGTGAAGCCCTTTTCACTGATTTCAGTAGGAAAAATAAGCACACACTGAAATGTTACACTGAAATCAATAGGATTCAATGTGCTTAATTCTGACCAAATGGTCACACAGTGGCCAAAAATACCAGGTGCCATCAGGAGGTCCAGCAGTGGGGCCAGGACTCTAGAAGCCCTCTCACTGTTGCCCTCCACCAAGCACCAAGAATACAGAGCATCACTTGCCCCAGAGTTCCTATCTATACCTTGTGGTTTATAGCCACTGATGGTCTCTCATTCCAGTCCCAGAACACTTCCGTTACACCTAGGGGCTGTCATTCCATTCTGGGGCCTCTCATCCCAGTTCCAGAACACTCCTGCTACCCCCAGGGGCTGTCATTCCACTCCGTGGACTCTCATTCCAGTCCCTGAACACTCCTGCTCCACCCTGGGGCTGTCATTCCACTCCGTGGTCTCTCATTCCAGTCCCAGAACACTCCTCCGACCCCCAGGGGTTGTCATCCCACTCCGTGGTCTCTCATCCCAGTCCCAGAACCCTCCTACTACACCCTGGGGCTTTCATTCCACTCTGGAGCCCGTCATTCCTGTTCCAGACCAAACCTATGGCATCCAGAGGCTGTCATTCCACTCTGTAGTCTCTCATTCCAGTCCCTGAACAACCCTGCTACACCCTGGGGTTGTCATTCCACCCTGGGGCCTGTCATTCCAGTCCCTGAACACTCCTGCTAGACCCTGGGGCTGTCATTCCACTCTGTGGTCTCTCATTCCAGTCCTTGAACACTCCTGCTCCACTCTGGGGCTATCATTCCACTTTTGGGCCTGTCATTCCAGTTCCAGAACACTCCTGCTCCACCTTGGAGCTGTCATTCCACTCCATGGTCTCCCATTCCAGTCCCAGAACAGTCCTGCTACACCCTGGGGCTGTCATTCCACTCTGTGGTCTCTCATTCCATTCCCAGAGTAGTGTATTTGGGCCCAGAGACCCTAATGAAAAATCCATTCCACGTTTTTATTGCAACTCTACTTGTCCTGTAATGTATTTCAATGGAGCCCATGCAAGTCAATTGGCATTCCTGGCTCCCATTATTTCCAATGGGCCTTCAAGTGTTTCCCATTGTTTCCAATGGGCAATCCTGTCCTTCCTTTTAGTACATCCCCATTATTAGCAAGAGTTCAGCTTTCTGTCGTGAGCAGTCAAAAAGGGGGGGGAGTTTTGCTTCAATTTTCAATAATTTGCACTGCAAATAGAAGCCTGTTTTGTGTATATATTGTTTTTAATTCACAGTTTTTTCTACAGTAAAACTTTAGAGCTGGCAAATAGCGTCCTCTGCCAACAGCCATTGCAGGAAGCATGCAAAAACAGACTACACAGCTTCCCCCCCCCAAAAAAAAAAGCTCCGAGAGCAAATGGCTTTTGGGTAGAGGACTCTGAAACCCAAACCCCCCCTCCCCACACACACACTACAGGGAAGCTACTTAAAAGAGGGATTTCTCACCACCACTCAAGCAGAATATCGGAGAGGCTGGTGAAGGAAAGAGCTGCGATGCCAGAGACAAGGAGGAGGGAAATATCACTGCACCTGAGCAGAGCAGGGCTTCTGAGAGGGGAGGGGCAGCTCGGAAGTCAGACAGAACTGTGCTCCAGGCAGAGCACACTAGAGGGAACATGCTCTAGCTCTCGTCTCTATGGTTTTCATAACCATAGAGACTTGGAGGACTTAAATGCTAGAGCAGCAATTTCCGGTCACCATTCCCCCCCCCGCCCGAATTTTTAAAAAGTGGGTAAGGGGCTTGTAAATCAGGGGTTCCCCCTCCCCCATCGGGGGCTTGGCAAGCCTATTCCAGTGCATAGTCTTCATTACCCTCTTACAAGCTTCTGCAGAGGACTTGGCTGAATGTCATCAGAGATCAAGAATGACTGAAGCTTTCCTTTCCTTTTTATCATGTATATAGATGAAATTAGTAACATTTTAGAAAGGAAACACTATAGTTTTGTCCTGTGCTAATGTTAAGGGTTCTCCTAACATTCATTTCTATGCCCAATGTGAGGATATAAATCGGATTTGTGCTGTTCAGATGAGCAATTCTACCATGCTGAATCAGTATTTATTTAAAAAGATAGAGAAGAAACTGTTTCATTTGACAAACATCACTATGTACATGGTTTGTTTTGGATTTTTGTCCTCCTCTAAATGTCAAACTTCTTCGCTTTCATCTTGAGGTTGGGATTTCTTCTGGCCTCCTACTTGGAGCATGGCTTGGGTTATTTAGCATCAGGGAGTAAAATAACTCTGCATATAATGTTCAAAGGCATTTCTTTATCTGTACAAAAATGTTAATAGCAATTGATATGGTGAACAAAGGGGTAGGAGTGGCTGTGAAAAAAGAGATGGATGACGAAGTGCACACATACATACACAAACAAGAAAAATGTATAGGTGTGCTACAATAGTATGCCCTACAGGTACAAAGGGAAAGCATATGCTTATTATCCACGTATCAGTTCCAAATCTTCCTTGCCAAATCTTCCTACTAATTCCAAATCTCACCAGACACCCTTGTCTAAATTTTCCCTGCAAAAAACCCTGTTCCTGTATACTGATATGAAAACCTAAAAAGTTTAAAAAAACAACAACAAAACCTCACCCTTCAGCTTGGAGGCTTCCAGGCAAAGCTAAAAATGAATTTAAAATGTAGAAATTATTATCTTTCCTCCTATGTGTGGGGGAGAGGAGTGTGAAGCAACTTTAGCCTTCACATTGTTGAACTCAGGCATTAGAGAAGCGCTGAACAATTCAGTGTAAACTGCTTCTTCAAATATTGCCTGAATGCTTTTCAGGTACGGAACTCACAATCCTTTCAGTATTTTATCCAAAAGTTCATGTTTAAACTAGCCAAAACAAATACACTGAGTCTTGACATTTGTGAGTTCAGGAGCTTAGCGGATGGAAAGACCTTCACTACTCCAGCTCCCTGTGCTACTAATAGGAAAGACTGGATCATAGAAAAAGGGTATACATGACAGAGATTTAGATAAGATGGTGGTTAAAAACATTATAAACTTGAATAACAGTTCTGCAATGGCATGTGAGTTTGTGGAATTTCCTCACTGATGGGTTTTCAAGAAAAGGCTAGAATGGCATCTGCTAGAGATACTTCAGATAAAATATACTCTGTCACAGAACAGAGTTCGGCTACACATCTCACTGAGCTTCTGTTTGTAATTCTTATATTCTATGATCCATATAGATCAGATGCACCTGATGTGTGGAAATAGGAAAAGAATTATTATTACCGTACTCAGTGGGTATACTGAAGGCTATCTTCATAAATCAGTAGATACAATCCTGTTCACAAGCAGATGTCTAATAAAATTTTCTTTGAGGGACTTCTCATTGACAGTACGAGAGCAGGACAGCTAGTTCAAGCCCAGGTCACAGAAATACTTAGTTTGGGGTGAAATGATCTAATGCTTCTGTGAATGTTGGCATTTCATTGAAGCAATTTTTAATGGCTTTGCCTCCTTCCAGTAGCCCCTTCTGCTCACCTAATAAAGAAAGGGAAGGAGACTTGATCAAAAATCAGTTGAGTGAATTTGCTCTATTCATGGAAGCAATAATGCCATTTACATTGCTCTTTTAAATAATTTAGAAAAAAAATACATGGCTATGTTATAATACTGTATTAAATTATTATACTGCACTGTTAGAAAATGTGATTTAGAAATGCATTAATTTTTAAGTAAAATTTCAAGTATCAGAATTAATCATTAAACATGTTAGAATGAAAATTAGCAGAATAATCAGAAGTAACCATTTAAAATATATTTGTGTGAAGATAGATCTTTGTCCAGCTTCAGGCTTCAGGCTTAAGACAACACCGTCAAAATGGCAAATTCCTGCAACAGCTTCGAGGATCTTCCTTTCTTGGTTGTTGAAGGCATTCTTCTTTTTAAAAAAAATGAATGTGAAAATGTTATTTTTAGCCACGTATTACTGTTTCTCCTTTTTGCCTTCCAACCAGTCATGAGTGTTAGATGCAATCTGTGACAGATCCAGGTCTCCTTCAGTTTAAAAATCTCACCCTTGGAAAAATTGTATCTCTGGGAAGCAAGTTGGGAATGACATCAATTGTGACACTTCCTTGACTTGGGCAATGTGCTTTTTGTTGTTCTTATATGCAATTCACTCAAACTGGGTCACAGCAAAGCTACATACAATAAATCCTTACAACACTTTTTCCCTTCAGCAGAGACAGAGGAGAAGAGCATGAATTAAAAAATGTCTTTGTAAAAGGAAAGTGTCCTGCACATGTTCAGAAAACATAAAAGAAGATAGGGGGAGGGACAAGTATATGTATAAGGACAGACTTGTACAAGCATGTTCATCACTTGATGCTACCAGTATGTGTAAATTGGCTGTCAATACATTACTCCATCCTCATATTCCAGTCCATAGTTCAGAAAATACGATTTGCTTGGATTTAGACAAGTGCCTCTCTAACTGTAGTTAATTCGTATTGAGCATAATTAGTTGTGTGGGTCATGAGTCAGGATTTTTGTGGCAGTAGATTTGACTGTTAATGATTTGTAGGATTGTATCATGATGCGCCTTGGCCTGAATGGCCCAAGCTAGCCTGAACTCATCAAATCTTGCAAGTTGAGCAGAATTAGCCCTCATTAGTACTTCAATGGGAAACCACTAAGGAAGTCCAGGGTTGCTCTGCAGAGACAGGCATTGGCACAGCATCCCTGTTTGTCTCTTGCCTTGAAAACCCTACAGGGTTGCTATTAGTCAGCTGCAAATTGATGGCCCTGTCCACTGTGATGATTCACTTTTTGATCGCTTTCATAAAACAGCTATTGTTAACTGGGTCCAGATGATAGGCTGCCTAGTTGCTTGGAAAGGAAGTGTACCAGTGAGGTACCTTCAGCATATTATCCTTATTCACTTGAATGGACATTGAATGGAACTGCTTTCAAGACAACTAGTGATGGGTTATTGCTATGTCAATAGTTCAGCTAGAGTCTATTTAAGTGGTCAGTATTTACAGAGTGCCATAAGTTCCCTTGTTTTCCCAATATCCTTCCATTCATCATACCCTCTGAAAATACCATCATGTCATGTTACATGTTGAAATCCAGGGCATGACAAACACAGGGTAAAAGCTCCCTTAAAATGCAACCATGTTTAGGTCTCCACTTCATTTTGGGATTACACACTATCAAGAACCACTCTGTTCTGTGTATGCTTCCTTTTTACCAGTCCTGGCAAATACAGTTGTTTCTGGTTTGCCTCAGATATTCACAACTTGGGTCCCGGTCACATGAGTGGGAAAATCCGTTGGGGAAGGGAGGCATATTAGATGCGGAGCTAAAAGAAGCATAGGAGTGCAATCTTACACTCCCCCGTGGCTCCATCCTCCCTCCATCGGCACCCGAACACACTGGGGAAGCAACGGCATAGTGCCAGCGAGGCAACACAGTGGTCCCGCGTTAGTGCATATGCACGGGTCATGGACAGCTGCAGGATGCTATGGGCTGCTGGTGCACCCGCGATCCCACGCCTGCCATTGCTGCAGATCTTCTGGTAGGTACTCCATTTTCCCTAGTACCTTTTCGATCCGCATTTTCAGCCGGATGCGACGGGTTAGGAGTGGGTGCGCGACACTTGCCAGATGTTGGCATCTGATCGCACCAGTTTGATCCACCCTTAATCCGTCCCCTCTGTGTACCTAATTCTCTGTGTGACCGGGGCCTTGGATTATTACTGGCAATCCTGAAGCACTTTGCTTTAAAGAGAACAACAGAAAGGAAAGAGTGGAGGAAAGTCAAGAATAAGAGAGGGGGGTCACCTTAAATTTACATACAAGTAATAAAAAGTTTGTGTATAACATTTTTTGGGGGGTCATCCTACATTCAGGGTCATCTTCCTTTTGAGTACAACAGGTCATACTTTGGCAAGTAGTTTTTCTAACATCTCCTTAAGTGGGGGGTGAACCTATCCAAACAAGTGAAGTAAAGCAAAAAGCAATTAACAAAAGAAAGAGGGAATAATGGCTTAGCTATTAATGTATTATTTAACATGTCTATCAGTGCCTGATGTGGCTTTTATACTGGTGAGACCACACACCAGTTTTCTCTTTCTCATTTTTCAACATACACTGCAGAACCCTAGCTCCATTGTTTTATATTCTCCCATTTTAACATTTTTCTGGTGGCATTATTGACATAGTAGTCATTTACTTTTGAAAGGAAGGTAACTTTATGATGATTTATAATGTGCAATCATGCTTGTGGTACTGGAGGGATTCATAAGTGGATTCAATTCATCATGTTGTATATACTGTTCTGATACATCAACAAAATGAGAGAAAGAATGGCTGTTGAGGAAAGGTCTTTCCTTCCCATTTATTTTTGTTGACATTAATGAAAGAGAGCAATAGTGAAACAAATGCCAAAGTATTAGCATAGGTAGACATTTTGTCTATGTAAAACTAAAGAAGCTGCACCACCAAAGAAATATCATTCTGGCTTAGATCCAGGGGTCATTTCATAGAAAAAGAGCTAGGGGAACTCATTAGCATAACTCATTAGCATATGCCACACCCCCTGACATCAGGGGCCCAGCGGTGGACCTGCAAGGCCAGCGGGCGTGAGAGGAAGCCCCGCCAAGGCCCTCCCTGGCCCCAGGCAGGCAGGGGTGGGGAGAGGCGGGGAGGAAGCAACTTACCCTCCCTCTTCTCCTGCCTCCTCCTGGCTGAATGAGGGCTGGAAGCGGGGCGGCCGGAAGCAGGGGCCGGAGCTTTGTCATGTGCCCCGCCCCCTGCACCTCACCCGGGGGAACTGTGTTCCCCTGCATTCCCCCCCGAAATGACCTCTGCTTAGATCACAGTTTTCAACCATTACAGTTAATATAATGAAGGCTGATCCTATGCAGAAATAAATCCCATGGAGCTCAATGGGATTTACTTTCTGTTAAGTCGGTAACTTAACAAAGAGTCAGAGAATGATATCAGCAAAAGATCAGCTTTATTCAGCCACTCGTAACTCAACTCCAAACAGATCAACATGAATAGCCAGAACAGCTTTTGCATTGAAGTTGTTCTGCTTTTAAACTCTCCCGGCTAATGTAGCCACGCCCACTATACAAATACCAACCAATAAGGTTGTATACATAAAGTCCAATCACTGACGTTCCCGCTCAGGGAGCTTGCTGGCACGTGATTAGTTTGTTCTTCCTGGGCTACCAATAGGATTGGAGGGATTAGGATCCTAGCCCAGGATGAAGCTTGACATGGAACTTCAATTAGGTGTTTCACCTACAGTCATGTATTACAATGGCAGCTATTGAATACATCACACTTTCTAGTAAAAATACCTAGGATTAAAGACAGGCAAGACAATCTTAAAATGGATGTTTCATTAATATAACCTGTTAGGGCCCTATGCTCCTTCAGCCAGTAAAATAAGAATACAATAATAGCAGCAGGGTGAAAAAGCGAGTGCACCAGCAATGACAGCTGCTCCATCCAAGTCTCTAGTGACTCTGACACAACCTATCAATCATAATGTCATTCCAAATGATGGCCCCATATTAGCCATGAATGGAAGATACTAATCAACATATCATGATAACATTATCATTATGATGACATCACTGAAACCATTCCATGCAATTTCACACTGGAATCTCCTTACAGGAGGAAACTCTTTGAGCTCAGCTGGAAAGCACATTACAATGGATTCAAGTCTCAGCCCAGAGAAATAGAAATGCTGCATCCATAAGAACATAAGAAGAGCCCTGCTGGACCAGACCAGTGGTTCATCTAGTCCAGCATCCTGTCTCAAACAGTGGCCAACCAGTTCCTCTGGATGGCCAACAACAGGGCATAGAGGCTGAGGCCTTCCTCTGATGTTGCCTCCTGGGTCTGGGACTCAGAGGCTTAGTGTCTCTGAATGTGGAGGTTCCCCTCAGTCACCATGACAAGTAGCCATTGATAGACATATCCTCTATGAATCTATCTAATCTCTTTTTAAAGCTGTTTATTCTTGTGGCCATCACTCCATCCTCTGGCAGCGAATTCTACATTTTAATTGCTCTCTGTGTAAAGTATTATTTTCTTTTTTCTGTCCTGAACCTACTGCCCATCAGTTTTATTGAATACCCTCAAGTTCTAGTATTTTGGAAGAGGGGAAAAAATTCTCACAAGGCAAGACCTACCTTTCAGAGATCCAGGTGGTAATAATAATCCAAAATAGAAATCTGATACTGGGGAAGTAACAGGAACCCCCTATACCCAAAGGCAACACTCTAACTATATAGCCACAGGAACAGATGCAAGAGAAGCTCACGATGGGGTCTTTGTGACATTTTAGGGGATTAACCTGCATCACACCAGCTTCACCCTCCCCCCAGGCTCATATGTTTGACAATCCTAGCAATAAAGCCTTGGTCTGAAAAGAATCTCCATGGAGCTGTGGCCCAGTGGGAAAATATGGGTTCAGTAGATGAGAATGCCCTGGTTCCATCGCAGGTCACTGTCTCATGAAAGATGTACACACACCTGAGGCAATGTGCTGCTATTAAATCCAAGTTTGCAGAAAAGTCTTAATCCAGGGTAAGTGGGCCTGATCTGCAGATTTAGCTATCCATAGATTTTGCTATTAATGCATAGATGATAAGTGAAGACCTGCAATACTCACAAAGGGGGAATCCTTCCCCCATTGGTGCCAATTCCCCAACCCAATTTTCTCCTTACTCCTCATGGGGTGGGGGCCGGGAGACTAGGGTTGCCACCCTCCAGGTGGAGCCTGGGGATCTCCCGCTTTTACAACTGATCTCCCGCTGACAGAGATCAGCCCCCCTGGAAAAAATGGCTGCTTTGAAGGGTGGACTGTATAACATTGTACCATGCTGAGGCCCCTCCCCTCCCCAAACCCCGTCCTCTTCCAGCTCCACACCCAAAGTCTCCAGCCCAGTTTTCCAACCCAGACTTGGCAACCCTACGGGAGACTCACAGGGGGGATTCCATCCCCCCCATCACAAATCCTGGTGCATCTCCAGGCTATACCACCTACTCTTGGGCCAGCATTCTCCACCACAGCAACCAGCCCTGCAGTGGTTACTGGCATCCTCCGCCACCACCATGGGCCTTGCCGCAGCTTCCAGCATCCTCCGCCTCAGCAGCCTGGCTGAAGTGGCTGTCAGAGTCCCCTTCCATTGCTGCTGGACCCAGAGCAGCTGCCAGCATCCAATGCTGCTGTGGCTGGGCTGAAGCAGCTGCTAGCATCCTCTACCACAGCTGGCATCAAGTGGCTTTTGGCATCTGCTGTTGGGTCAGTCTGGAGTGCCTCTGTTTGATTTAAAACCTCCCACATATATTTTATATTAGATTTCAGATTTTCTGCAAACCTGAGGAGTCCCCCAAGTTTGAAGAAAAATCTGTTTAGCCTTGGTGTGGCCCTGATCCACATATTTAAATATCTGCAGATGGAGGCCACACATGGCTAATAGTATATAGACAAGTGGGAGACCTGTGAGAATTGTGGGGGGAAATCCTATCTCTCTGCCCCTCATGACTCCAGGCCCCACTGCCCACCTGCAATTACAGTGTCAGCATCTGGGAGTCACTCCTAGCCCAGAGCAGCTCCTGGCATCCTCCACCACCACGGGCAGCCCCAGAGGCTCTCCTGGAGTCTTCCACCATGCAGACATGCTCAGAGTGGCTCCCAGAGCACACCATCATGGCAGCCAGGCAGGGAGCAGCTCTCAGAATGCTCTGCTGGTGCGGCCGGGCCTGGAGCCTCTCCCAGCATCCACCACAGTAGCAGCCGGGCACCAAACCACTCCTGGAGTCTGCTACTGTGGCAGCTGATCCCGTAACCACTCTTGGCATCCTCTGCCATGGTGGCCAGGCCCAGAGTTGAAATCTGCAGTGGCAGCCACC
The DNA here is from genome assembly GCF_001447785.1 of Gekko japonicus. Taxonomy (NCBI): domain Eukaryota; kingdom Metazoa; phylum Chordata; class Lepidosauria; order Squamata; family Gekkonidae; genus Gekko; species Gekko japonicus. The sequence goes on from NW_015160248.1 coordinate 379,884, forward strand.
ACCAGCAGCTCAACTGGTAAGTGTGTAGTCTGCTCATATGCAGACAATGAGTGGTGTTTTTTTTAATTTGGGGGGATTTAACCCCCCAGTGTATACTTTAAAAACTTTTTGCAAACCTGTAGAGTACTCCAAGTTTGCAGAAAAAATATGTTTAGCGGCAGTGTGGTCTTGATCCACAGATTTAAGGATCTGTAGATTGGGGTCATATGTCACTATTCGATATATAGTTAGGGAGAGCATTAATCTCACCTCCTGGAGGAGGGGATTCCTCTATTTGGAGGCACTGTACAAAAAAGTCAACTTTACCTTAGCTAGGTTCCTGCAGTAAATCACCATGTATAGTTCTAAAAATGCTGGATTGGCTATTATTTCCTTGTGGCCAGATTCCTTTATATTAACCACCCATGCTTTCCTTCCTTTTTTAAAAAATCAAGGCACTGAATAATAAGCAGAGGTATGTGTGTTTGTATCTGTCAGCTAACCTTCGTTAATGTTAAGAGGGCAGAGCAATATGTCTATTAATTAAGAAATATGTTCCCTGGCTGAAACATTTATATGCCTTGTACTTTGAACTGATGCAGTCTTAGTTGGAATCTAATCCTCCATTGTGGCTGTGGGGAAAGAATTGGGAGGGACAGTTGTTATGGAAATCAAATAAACCATCTAACCCAATGTGGACTACAGCTCAAAACCCAGGAAGAGGCCAAGCAGATAGCTGTGAGGGAAGTGAAGTAAGCCAAGCCTCAGATTGGTCAAGTTATGTGTATGCAATTTAATTTAGAAATTATTTATTTGAAAATGTGTTATCTCTTTAGCTTGGACGTAATCCCAACAGACCCACAGAATGTTGAGAGTGATGTCAAAGTAGACATTAACTGAGCATAGACCAGAGTAGACAGAGTTATCCCAAAAAATTAGGGCAGACTGCAAGGAAGAGGCCTATGAATGAAAAATGACTTCCAACTGAATTACTGAACAATCATATTCTATTATTCAGGAGTCTGGTAGCACCTTGGAGAATGAACTCTGACTCATGAAAGCATATCCTGGAATAAATTTTCTTAGCTTTTAAGGTTCCTGTTTAATTTTGCCAAAATTTTGCCAAAATTTTGCTACCACCATAGAATCAATATTATGAAATAGCATATTTACAATATTTTAGGACTACACCTTTGCAATTTTTTTTCTATGCTAGCTCCGAAGAATTGCAGGTATACTACTTATAGTTCACTCAAAAGCTACTGAACACAAAATCCTTGCTTTGACTCTGCTTAGCTTCAGTAAGAGCTCACTTTGTGCAGAGCAAGAGCTGGCTCAAATACAATGCCAGAAATTACTTATATTGTTTATTAGCTGCTACATGCAGCTCCAGCATCTCACCTGGAGCTTTGTCCTAGAGAGGGAGCTGCCCTATTTTGATGTGTATGTTTCTGGTCCTGGCTGGAACACAACTCTACCTGGCAGCTATTGTTGCAAACATCAGATTGCCAGATGCTCTTTTCTAATCCACACCATCTCTTTTCTCACCTTATAAAGTACTGAGACTGAGGCATAGTGTAGTGATTTCAGCTCATATTTTATTCATGCATAAGAGAACTTGAGATGACTTGTGGGACCCATGGCCTGCTTATATTCCTGTTCTTAACCACGCTCAACGCACACACACACATACTCGTGATAGATTTATTTACAAACAGCTCCCACCATTGGTTCCTTTTAGGATCCGGGCTGGCTGATTGGCTAGCTCTTGGATCCTCCGCTGCTATTGTCTTCGGATGTGAAGCTTAACCTGTCCGCATGGCCACGTGCAAGCCCGACCACATGCGTGGTCTCCATTGGTACACAACACCCATACTGTTACAGCAGGTATTGTCAGGTCCCCAGCTAAGACTCTCCACACACACTATTGGCAGTGAAATGCTTTATTAGAGATATGCTTGCTGTAGGCGCAAGAACTTTTGTTAGGACTGAAGAAAACCATGGGAAATCATAGGTTATAGGTAAAAGCATAACATTCCACACATTCATATGTCACACCTACTCCCAAGCATTTCTATGGCAACATAGACAGATATATGGTGCCCTATCTAACCTAGCCAAGTGAAAAGAGTCTCCAAGGTTGATCTCATGAGAACCAGCTCTTGGGGCACACTTTGAGAAATGGTTAAGGCTACTACCCCCCTGCACTCATACAACACACACCCCTCAGGAATTCAACATGACAGGCAAAGAGGAGGGAAAGCAAAACTTAAGGAAATGAAAGTTAAACCTGAGCTTGACAGGTATGGGACCAGCCTCCAAATGAGCACAGGGTTATCTTTACTGACAATGGCTGGATTTTGGCCATTTCTATCCTTCCGTGAGGGCTTGTGGTTACATCTCTGACTTTCTGAATGGGTCACTATGAACACCAAGAGCCCATAAACCCATGTTCAACCCATTCAAACGTCCTGAAATGTTAATTTGACACTGATCTGTGTTTCAGTAGGCCAGCATTCTCCTAAACTCAGGACTTGTTTTTGGTGCCAGGACTCAGGCCTGAAATATATGAGGTAGTCATTAAGCATTTGAGCCTATGTTAAATTGTTTTCCTGTTCAAGAACATTGATTCTGTACACATTTAAATATCAACAACAATAGGATCATTTATTCAGCAATTTCAATGTGTAGAACAATATGCAAATATTGCCTAGGCAATTCTCACCAAAATATAAGGAAGATAAATTGTCCTTCCCTATCCACCACCTTGATCTATAATCTACAAACCACTTCCTTCTCCCCATCCTCACATTTCAATAATAAAAACATCTGAATTCACCTTTCAATGTACACCATTTATTCCTTACGGATGTGGATGTCCCTAAGATTCTGGATCTGAATGGACTAAAATTAATGTGAGTGATTTTAATGAGCACAGAAGTGCTTTATTTCTAAAATGAAATTACCCAGGTGTTGACATTTGACTATTCCTTCCTCTGAAAGTTTTACCTTTTCTTCCCACAGTTAGGTGGGAAAGATATGGTTGCCAATGCCTGGCTGGAAAATTCCTGGAGACTTGGGGATGAAGCATGGGAAGAGGGAGAGCGGGGTTTAGGGAGGGGTGGGACCTCAGCAGGCTATATAGTCTGTCCTCCAAATTAGCCATTTTCTCTGTAGTCAGCATTCATCAGCATTGGTGGGCAAGTGAATGGATTAGCAGACAAACACCTGCTGAATGGGGGTTAGATCACAACCCTAGGAGGAGGTACATAACATATATGCTGACTTAACATTTTCTGACTTAACAAAGTAGAGTTGAGATTCACTAAAGACAAACCATTAGGTTCTTACACAAATATAACAGAAATGGATAAGATATTGATACATACTGAAAATAAACTAAGGAATTGTATATAATTAGAGGATAAAACACAATATGAAATAGTTAAAAACTGTATGGACAAATGGGTGCAAAACCTGGGTCATAATACTGACTTAGATCAATGGTCACGTGTATAGAAAAGAAATGTAAAGATTACTAAAGCGACTTCATATAAGGAAAAAATATATAAACTGTCTTATAGTGGTATATTACTCCAGATAAACTAGCTAAGTTTTACCCTGACCTACCAAATGATTGTTGGAAATGTAAAAATAATGTTGGTTCATTTTTTCATATGTGGTGGACTTGTGATAAAGCTAAAAAATATTGGAGCTGGATACATGAGATTTTACAAAAAAAATGTTATAAACTACTGTACCTTATACACCAGAATTGTTTTTATTGACTATATCACCAGAGAAATATTAAAAAAAACACCAAGACTTTTACCTTACTATACATATTGTAACAGCAGCAAGAATATTATATGTCAAACACTGGAGAAGAAGTGAAACTCCTTCAAAGGAAGAAATTATGGCCCCGGTCACACGGGCCGGAAAATGTGGGGGGGAAGCGTGGCTGTTTGCCCCGGAGCAAAATAACACGCGGCCGCCCAATCACACGTCCCGTCGAGGTCCCATGATTAGGGCGTGAGATACCGATCACACAGCTATCCTGCTGAATGGAGAAGAAGTGTTGTGGCACAATCACACCAGCAATTGCTAGGCGCCGCTTCCGTGGCAAACGGGAATATTTTTTTTCTCACCAAAAGGTGAGCATGCGCATGATCGTTTGTGTGCATCCTGTGCAGACTTAAAAAAAACCCTAACCGGTTTGCAATGGGACTAGGACGGGACGCGATCAGACACCCGCCCTTGCCCCGCGTTTTCCGGAAACTAGTACATCGTAAGTACTAGTTTTTTACTCCGTATCTTCGAGACGAAGCCACGGATTAGCCATGGGTGCACTACACTTCCCAGATGTTGCGGTGTGATTGCACCCGTAAAATCCGCCTATCATCCATATCTTTAGCGTGGCAAATGCTCCATGTGAACGGGGCCTATAAGTAAAATCCTGGAAACTGTAGAGATGGATAATCTAACCTTAATGTTGAGAGGAAATAACAAAGAAGATTTTGAGGACATACAATCATGGTTTTAAAAATGGATAGAGGAACATATATTGAATTCCTAGACTTACAGCTGAACTAAATATATACCTGTGAATAAAAGGTGTTTATTAACATTATCAAAATTACAAGGTGTATAAAAAGAAACGAATCCTTTAATTACAGTATGAAGTCAAATGACAACATGAAAAAAATGATATAATGAATCTTCCCCAATGTTTTTAATGTTTCTATGTTTGTATGTTGTATGTTGATTGTCTGTTTTATATAAACAACTTTTTTTAAAAAAAAGGAAAAAGAGGTGCTGAGCTCTTGAGAGGGAAATGAAGTTTTCAATCTGTATACTGAAAACTCATGAACTTTTAAACATTTGAAGAGTTTCCAGAACTCTGTTTTTAGGGCATTCCCCCAGAAAAAAAGCTCTAGGCAGAACAAAGCACACACAGAGAGAGGAGGGGTCAGAGGGCAGCTCACAGTTTAAGGCAAAGAGAGAGAGAGAGAGAGAGATCCCATTTAAGGAGATAACAATGTCCAGCCATGCTGAGTCACTCACTGCAGGAGGTTCATGCAAATTGGGTGGTATCAAGTAGCCCAGTGGTTGCTGCCCTTGGGCCTAGTCCAGATGAGTCCCTCTTCAAAGGCCAAACAGCCCTGGAAAGAACTCTCCCCCTCCCACTACCCTTTACTCACAGAAAGCAAGCATTCTCAGATTTGGCCCACTTGGCTATTAGAATATACAATCCAAAACATGCAAGAACTTGTAGGGGGCATTTCATTTTCCCATCCCCCACTATTTCCTCTTTCCCCTTCCCTCCTCTGAAAGCCTCCATAACTCTTTTCCTGCCTCCTTCTCGCCTTCCCACTCAACAGCCAACCTATCTTTATCTACCCCTGTCTTCAGCTCCCCTCCTCCCAGCAGCCTGTACCTAGGAAAACTATGGCCCATGCCCAGGCCCAGTTGTGTGGAGCCAACTGCTAGGCCAAGTCTACCTGCATGGTAGAAAGCCCTCAAGGACTTGCAGGGGGCACATCAGTTTCTTCTGTATTGTCCTCCCCACATTATTTCCTCTTTCCCTTCTCCTGGCAATCCAAATATCCTCTCCCCTTTTCCTGCTCATTCTCTTTCTCAGCCATTGACCAACCTACCTTTTATATTCCTTCCATCTTCACCTATAGTCTTTATTTACTTTATTTATACCCAGCCTTTCTCTACAGTGGTGGACCAAAGCAGCTTACATCATTTTTTCCCCTTTCCTCCTTTTTATTCTCATAACAACCATGCAAGGTAGTTTAGGCTGAGTATGTGACTGGCCCCAGATCACCTACTGAGTTTCCATGGCAGACTAGTGATCTGAACCTGGGTGTCCCAGTCTCAGATTCTAGTGTGAAGCGCTAACCACTACACCACACTGGCTTTCACATGGTGGCTGCTATTGAACAGTAGCAAGCAGCCAGGCCTAGATGAGTCATGCAAGTCAGGTAGTTGCAGGTAGCCTACTTGTTGATGCCAGGCCTGGTCCAATGAGTCCTCTCTCAAGGCCAAAACCCTAAGGACCCTAATCCATGCCCTTGCCTTTTACTGACAGAAACCAAGCCTAAAACACTGGTTGGCTAACAATGACCATAGAATGCTTCCATTTCTTAAGGCTACAGGCACTCCATTTATCAGTTTGGGTTTTTTTAAAAACTCCTCACTGTTGTTGTTGTTGTTTTTAATTCCAGATTTTTCTACAAACATGGGGTGTTTTTTTCAAGTTTGAAGAAAGATCTGTCTTGTCGATTCACAGCTACATTCACCAGCATTAAGTATCCTCAGATTTGGCCAGTTTGGCTATTAGAATATAAATTATTTGATATCTCACACCTTTAACTTTTTTGTCACTTACAACATTTATTAGCTTGTACAGGTACACTTTTGCCCCAGTAGCAGATGGAAAGGTCTTTCTGCTTTAATTAGCACTGAATTCGTTTCTTTTTCTGCTCAGCATGAAGAAAAAGAAAGGCAAGGATCTGATGCTATGGAAAGTCAAGACCCAGCATATTACTGTCAGATTCCAACCTAGCAATGGGGCCTATATTTTAAATGCTTGAATACAGCAGGGTAAGATACCACAACCACATAAAGAAGCTTTAGGCTGTGCAACCGAGGAAGGAGTGGTTGCTATTAGAGGCCGGTGATTCATGCCTGCCCTGTCCTTTGCCTCAAACAAGCCTATCTGCTTAATGCAACCTTGGGGAATAGTACATGACTGAGGTACACATTCAGTCAAAGGTGATCATGCCAACTTTCTACTTTCCCCTCCTACAAGAACGGACAGTGGCAGATCATTCCAGCTCTGGAATGGGCATCTGGTGGAGGCTGAAACAATGCCTTGTCTCCCTGTTTGTTTATTTATTCAGGCTATGCAAAAGAGATTTTTATTTGAGACAGCTGTTCATTTCAATTAACTGGTGGTTGTGGCTCTTTGGTGATAGATTTGTAAGTTTTAGATTGTTGGGAGTTTTTATTGGTCTAATTTTAATTGGGTTGGGGGGGGGTTCCTAAAGAGAGGGGCAAAAGCCAAAAAAAATGTGTTCACCTACAAGTAGCAAAATGAGAGGAGATTGTTGGGGGATTAGCACGTTTTTATTTGTGTCTTCATCTCTTTCTCTCTGAACAAATTATTGGTTAGTACCGATAGCTCAGTCAAAAGTGTGCAAATGTTCCCCAAAGGGTGATTTTTGTAAGACTCCAGGGAACTGTAAATGACTTCAGGAAAGTTTCTGAGCCTTGGGATATGGAGAGAGGTGAGATCTATGAACATGTTTTATGAACAGGCACTGAGGAGTTCTCCAACTCCTGTAAACAACAGCTTATTTAGTGACGTTCTCTGAAATAATTCCTGCAAGTTCTGTAAATGCAAATTGGATGCTTTTGCTATTATAGCTATAGTCAAAGCACCTAATTCAATATTAAAATCAGAGTTTTGGAAATGGTTTTGGTCCCACGATGTGCTAAATATGGGGGGGGGGGGAATAGAAAAGTCTTTATTTAATAAACTATTTCTTTTTTCTTTGGTATTTTTACATTTTGTGTGTGTGTGCACGGGTGTGTGTGTGTGTGCACCCGTGCCTGGAAGTCATGGTGACCTCTGGCAACTCCTACTGGGGCATGGAGGACATTCAGAGAAGGGGCTTGATGGCCTGCCTCTCCCATCCAAATACTTGCCAGGGTTGGCCCTGCTTAGCTTCCAAGATCTGACAAGATCGGGTTTGCCTGGGCTATCCAGGCCAGGGCTTTTAATAAACTAGTTCTTATTTGGTTTGGATAGCTTATTTTGGTTTGGATAGCTTGTCTTATCACAGCATGTAGGAAATGTACAGCTTCTTTTCTCTCAAAATTCAGGAGCTTTTCTGGGCTTGCCCACAGGTCCTGGAGGGTAGGCTGTAATCTGGGTCCATGACATGAAGAAACTGTAGACTGAAAATCTGATGTTTTGTGCATGCCAGTGTTCTGAATGGTAGAGCAGCCAGAGTGACCCTTTGTAAAAGCATGCACAGAATTCCCAGTATGGTGCAGTGGTTAGAGTGTTGGGCTAGGATCTAGGAGACCCAGTTTCAAATCCCCCCCTCAGCCATGGAAGCTCGCTGGGTGGCCTTGGGCCAGTCATGCTTCAGCCTAACCTCACAGGGTAGTTGTTGTCAGGATAAAATGAAAGAGGGGAGAATGATGCTGTAAGCCACTTTGGGACCCCCAGGGAGGAAAGAGCAGGATAAAAGAATCTAAACAAATACATTTCACAACTTTCTAAGGTGAGAAGAACCTTAGAAGGAAATGGTGCTTGGGTTTCAGTTTCGGCTCCTCGCCTGGTGGACGTGCTCGAGCGGAGCTCCGCTCGGTGCGACCGTCCCACGGCAGACAGGAGGGGGTCTGGCTGTTGCCGGTTCCCTCCTGGAGCCCCTGTAGAGGGGCTTCAGTAGTGCTGCTTCCGAGGCTTGATACCAAGGAATTGAGGCACGCTTTGCCCTGAAGTTCCTGCTGCCAAGGGACCATCATGGTTTCCAGAGGCGCACACCAGACGAGCATGCAGGAGTTCCAGTGATAAGGAAATTCTCTGACTATGAAAGTTTCAGCAGACGTGTGAGTTACTCTTCATCAAGTTTATGAACTTTTAAGCGAGCTCGATCCCCCACCCTTAATGGACAGGGGAAAGGGAAATATCCCCTCCACACACAGGCTGAAATATTAAGCAGATCTACTTCTCTGGATTGTAAACAATGTCTAACTGACAAGATAAAATGGTGCAGAAGAAATTTTCTCTGGGTGCTGGCAAAGCAACTCTACGAGACCAGAAGCAAATGCAGACTTCCCCAACATGCTAGCTGACGCATTGCAACCCCTGCTGTAGCAGGTGACTCATGTCAACTGAAACTTGGAAAATCTCCAGAAACAGATTGCTAAGAACTCTAAGGCTATAAAAAAATTGTTTTCAAAACTTCTGTACTTGATCAAAAAGTGAAACAGATAGAAAAAGAAAGAACCTCCGATAAAGAACAACTCCTCAGGCTCCAAGCAGAAAAATCAATTTATGTGTTCAGATTCCAAGGTGTTCCTGAGCGAAGTGCTGAAAACCTCAAAGAAACTTTGGGCCAAGCATTAGCCCCCATGACAGTTATGAAACCAGATATTATACAAAGCAATCTGGATGTGGTCTACAGAGCATATCCTGAATTTATTAAGAAGAAAAACCTGCCGGGGAAATTGTGATGAGATTCTCAAAAAGATCTACCAGAGATGCGGTGCTTAAAGCTACAAATGGGAACATCTTAAAGATTCAAGACACAGAAATAAGCATTCTGAAGGATATACCTTTTGAAATTAGAAAGAAGAGAAGGCAGTACAAAGAACTGACTATTTTCTTGCAAAAAAATCCATAGTTTACAGATGGCTCTTTTCAGAAGACATAACGTTCAAGTGCAAGGACGAAAAATAAAATATTGACTCTGTTGATAAAGCTCGAAGATTTCTGGAACAAGTACAAGATAAACCGAAAAAGAATCCAATGGAGGAAGAGAAAAATCATCAAGAAGAAGGAGAATGCAGCTCGCATGGTTCGGGAAGTTCTGACACAGGAACAAGCAGCTCACCAGAAGAAGATTCTGCATCAGAATTGGGGGCAGATGCCCCCAAAGTATTAACTGTCAAATTAGACTTTGAAGAAGATAAAAAGGGGGGAAAGGGTAGAAGGGGAAAGTAATTGATAACTGTTTACTAAATTAGTTTGATGAATATTATTACTTGTTCAAACCAAATACACTAACCATTAATATTTTTTTTGTACTTAAGCTGTTAAAATGAAAAAGAATTTCACTCACGAATGATATATTATGAGAATTATGCATATTTATAGAAGATCAACATGTCTAGAAACTCCTGGTGTTTTTTAAGTTTTAGGCTGTAGATGTTTAGGTGTGGTAGTGGGTAGTTGTTGTAGTGTGTAGTGGAAAAAAACCAATAAAATCTTCAAAAGAAAAAGAAGGAAATGGTGCTTAATTTACAGTACTGATAAACAGATAATTACAAATTGTGCCAATATTGCTTAGTTTGGTGGAACTGATGGTTTCATTTCATGAGCCCGCGTAGCGGGGAGGGAGGGGTAAAAATTGAATAAAATAAAACAAATAAATAAATAATAATAAATAAATAAATGACTCAAAAAACCCCTTTGGAAAATATGATTTTTACATGGAGGCATATTGTTTCTCATTCACTGCAGATAGAAATAGAATTTAAGTCCTGTTGGAACAGTGACATGCACAGGCCTAATTCACACAAAAGGTAGGTGAGGTGGCAAAAATGTATTTGGCCTACATCAGTTCAGAGTGTATGTGGAATATGAGGTGGTTGAATACTAGATATAAAAAAGTAGGTTAAAAAAAACCTTCAAAAGCCAAATGTCATGATAAGAGTTCTATTCATTTTTTTTTACAATAGCCTAAAATGCCATTATATCCAGCAGCTGTTTTTGGCATCCCCCCACATTCATGAAAATGATGCCAAAATGGTGTTAATTATATGCAACTAAAGTACACAGATTTGTCACAGCCTTCTAGCTGAATACAGATTTCCAATTTTGGCCCTTTCTGCTAAATAGCCTTCTCATCCATAATTTGAATTCCTGTTTTCCAAATGTTATTTAAAAAGGGAGGAAATGTACTTCAGAATATTATTTTTACTTGAATTAGAAGAATTGTTTTTTGTTTTTAAACAAAATAAGCATAGATGTGCATTTTGGGGACAGTAAACAAAAGTCATTTAGGGATCTCAATGAGACAATAATTTATTTTCTTCCTATGAACAGACATTGTAAAATGAAGCAAGAAGCCATCAGGAAATAAATCATTATCTGGAAAAACTTGTTGATTAAATATATCTCACTTCAAGCAGCAGATGTGAAACAGAGAAAAGACTAATTATGAACACAATAGATGCTAAGCAAATGTTTGACTTACTGATTACAAAGAAGCACAGCTATTAGTGGCAATTACTTCCTCCTGATATATTGTTTTTCGTCTCCTGCGAAATGCTATTCTTGTGTATTAATAACCACCTAATTCCCCCTAAGAAAACAGCTCTTGGCAGTAGAATGTTTTATTCAAAATGTAATTTATTATACCACATGCCACTCCTGATGGGAGCCAGATTGACTAGCACCGATCTGTAAGCCGCTCAGAGACCCCTAGACAGGGATTCGAGCGGGATATAAAATTGAACGAATAAATAAATAAATAAATAAATTAGTCAAAGACTATCTGCTCTTTAATTTTAAGCTGCCTATACAGTTGTCTGCATCTCCAGTCATCCCTTACGATATCCTGAGGGGAGCTGCAGATCAACCTATGGGAGACAGGAATGGGAGCAGCACTGCAGGAATAGGCCCTGAACCACAAAGCCAAAGCAGGTATTAGAGCACCACTAGGTTAATATGAAATGAGGGGTGAGAAAGGACAACTGAAGTGTAGCTTAAGAAATTGGACCCTCTCCTACCTGTGCTAACGCATCTGTGTTGTCCACACTGGGTTTCTCCAAGTGGGAATCTAAAACTGGAGATAACCCCCTCACCAGAAGAAAAATGACTGGGAAAAAGCAGTTATTTGAGTGTGGACTTAGATGGGGAAAGGTTTCATTCTTGACCTTACCCCCACTTTATATGGATTTTGCAAGATTCAAGTTGAGTCATACAGACTTTACTTTGCTTCAGATTGAGTAATCTGTCCTTATGTATAAAAGCGTTTTGGAGTGGCAAAGTTCTATGCATGCCAAAATCAGTTGGTGGCCTGAACTGCCACTCAGAAGGTGCTGCCAGCATTGGCTGGGTGCGTGGCGGGGTCCCACCCACAGAAGCCTGGGCCAGCATCTTGCCCTCAGTCTACAGGGAGACACTGGACAGGATGGACCCTCCAGCAAGCAGAGGCAGCAACACACACATGTCTTTACTCCCTATGCACCCATTGGCGGCGGGGAGGCAGGAGGATGGGCCCGGCTGGCCTCGCCATGGCCTGCTGCCACCCTCTGGCCCTGGGCCCAGCCAGCCTGGCCTGCACCGCCACCACCATCTTCTTCCTCACCAGACTCCGGACGCAGCCTCCTTGCGCTTCCCTCCCGTGGCTGGCTGATTGAGCAAGGGCGGCAGAGAGCTGGGCACCAGTTGGAGGGAGGGGGCAAGGGAGACAAATTGAAAGCGCCGTGGCCTACCGTGGTGTGGGCTCCTCTCTGTCGGTGTGGTCACCGCCTCTGCACAGCCTGCTGAGAGGAGGGAAGGGAGGGAGGAGCGGCAGACAGCCAGGAAGGAGGGAGGTGGCCAGTGGCAGCACCAGCACTGCCCCAGGAACACTGCACACCAGTCAGGGATGCCACCAAGGGGAGCAGCCCAGCAAAATGGCCAGGCAACGCTGAGGGGAGAGGAGAGGGTCATGGGCCCAAGGGGAGAAACTGGAGAGAAAAGGGTCCACGGGCTGAGGGGAGGACAGCAGTGGAGGTACCCCGCAGGCCACTGGATGTGGCCAAGCAGGGAGCCACTGGTGGCTCGTGCAGTCACTCCTCAACACCAGGGTCTTGGGAGGGGGGAGGAAACACGGGGCCGGGCCTCTGTGTGCTTGGAGATGGCCTGGGCAGGGATCTGCTGCTGGGGCGTCCCTTCACCACACCACCCCCCAGGGTCTGAGGAGCAGGTAGAGAACGGGGGGGCGGGGGAAGCCCCCCGGCTTTCTAGAGCTCGTTGTATTGTTGCTGCAACAGGCCTTGCTCCTAGTATTAATATAAAGCCTATTGAAGCAGAGTTGAGCGGAATCTCTATCAAAAGGATGCATCAAGAAATTCAAAGCTTCAAGTTAAAGAGACTATTTGACATGAGTATTTCTATAAATATTGTTTCAGACTTTGAAAACTACTATTAGATCTGCTAAACTATAACCCTGAAATGTGCTCAGATGTCAACACTAGTACGATAATGATTAAGAACTGCAGACTTAGACTGCATTCCCTGATAGTCTCTGGCATGTCCTTGGAACATGATAGTTGGATCTAGAAGTCTTTACAAACTCAGCTTCTACACAAGTGATATTTCAAAGGTTGTACTGCACATGAGTGTCCATGTGCAGCTGTAGACATGGTGGAGCCCATAATTCCTTACCAACTATAGCAAAGACGTCCTTTTTAAAAAGAATTGCAATGTCTGCTAGATAAAGCAATCCTGCTTGCCATATTTTCTGTCTCTTTCACTAGACTCAATTCCTAGCTCACTTTACAGTTGGAGTTATTTTTTAAAGTTGATGCAGAGGCTGTACTTCCCTCATAATGTATTGTCTACTGAAAAGCTTTCAATGTTCTAGAAATAAAGAATGGAATAAGCAGGACTCATCACTTTCTCCATTCTACAAATATTTTAATAACGCAGAGATGTGCCTGGTATTAAAAGTCTTATTGTAGGCATACATAGCAATCATGAAAGTCTGGGTATATCTCAAAGTGTTTGTCTGCCCACTCATTGAGTAAATGTATTGCCTGGTGCACAGGAGAGTACAAAATGATAGGGATTGAGTTGGCATCTTAATTGCTCTGGCATCTTGAATTAAAATCCCACAGGATTCTCCGTTTTCTAAACACAGGGTATATCTACTCAAATGAGGAACCCCCCTAGGAGTACTTAGCCCTTTTTTTGTTATTTGAATGAACAGTACTACAATTACTCGTTCACACATGTTCCAGTAAGTATGCTCTATATTCAAGTTACAGTTAGAAAGCTACAATCTACTGGGGGAAATTAAAATCCATTATTGTAATCACAATGAAAAAGATTTTCAGTAATCAGTAATATCCAGAAAGTTCCTTACTGACTGACTTTTCAAAGGCTAATAAGGTAATATTCTTGGGTGTTGTTTCCCCCATGCAGGAAACGTGTAGGCAATTTTTACATGTAAAAAGGAGCAGTCATAGGGTTGCCAGCTCTGGGTTAGGAAATACCTGGAAATTTGGGTGGTGGGGCCTGAGGATGGCAGGATTTGGGGAGGGGAGGGACTTTAATGGGGTATAATGCCATAGAGTCCACCTTCCAAAGTGGCCATTTTCTCCAGGTGAACTGATCTCTGTTGTCTAGGGTTGCCAGCTCTGGTCTGGGAAATATCTGGAGATTTTGGGGGTGGAGGGTGGGGTTTGAGGAGGGGAGGGACCTCAGCAGGGTATAATGCCATGAAGTCCACCCTCCAAAGAAGACATTTTCTCCAGGGGAACTGATTTGTGTAATCTGGAGATCAATTGTAACAGCAGGAAGATCTCCAGGTGCTACCAGGAGGTTTGCAACCCTACTGTCTCTTGGAGATCTGCTGTAATCCCAGAAGATCTCCACCCACCACCTGGAGGTTGGCAACCCTAAACAGTCAAATATCCTAGGTGCTCTCTGCTGGGATTATTTGAGTCACAACAGATTACCTCTGCAACATTGGGGAATTCTCTCAGAATAAGAGTCCAGATCTTGTCACATTAGAAGGCCGCAATACTAAAATGGAACAACCAACCATGAAACAGTACAACCAGTTATTGAGAAGAATTTCCAAATTGGGTACAGTAATATATGGTGTCACAATTCAAACTGGGGCTCACCAAAAAAATCTAATATACCAAAAGGCGTGTCTTCAGCAGTCCCTTGTATTCCATGAAAACTGGTTTTTGTGAGGAGGAGATGAGCACCGCAACCCTAGAGTCGGACTCTACTGGCTTTCGAGCAAGGAAACCTTTACCTTTACCTAATAAGTACCTTGCTTCCTGTTCAGTTCTATATCTCAGTAGTTCAACTGCTAACAAATCAGAATCCACTCTGAATAGGGGTAATTTCAGAACAATTTAGAAATCTATAATGGTAGAAAATTATAGAGTAAAAATTACCATTATTTAAGGAATTGGGGAGAAATCATGGCATTCCACCTTCTGTATTTAATCTCTTCATCCTGCAGCTCTTTACCTACATAAAACTCCTAAACACAGCTATTAGTACTTGGTATTTTATGAGGATTGCAGCAATAAAAATGGAACAAATAAACTGGACCCAAGTATCACCCAATATCTGAACAACTATGAAAGAAATATAGTTGGTACAATTGCAGTAAAATAACCTACTTGAACATTGCTCTCATGACATTTTTATTCAATATTATCATTTGTCATTTTTAAAATTTCAATAGAATATGTGGAAATTAACTTTCTTGTTCATTTTTGATCTTATATTTGTTCATATATATCATTTTGTGTTCATTACATGGCCACATGGTATTTACATAAGCAAGCACAGAGTGTCCCACAAAACACCTATATGAATTGGCATGGATACATGCATCTGACAATTGTTTAGGTGATTTAAGAATAAATAAAGGGTTTTTTAAAAGAAAGGATAAATGTGGAGAAATCTCTGAACAATACAGCTGTAATTTTTATTTGTTTATAATATTTATAGGTCACTTTCCCACCTACATGGATCCTCAAAGCAGCAAGCATGTAGGTTAAAACATAAAATAATTCAATCAAATCATAATAGAACTTTTTAGACAATACAACCAGGAGGTGCAACACTAATCCAGGATAGAAAAAGGAACAGCCACTAAATATTTATTTATTTATTTATTCGATTTATACCCTGCCCTCCCTGCCAAAGCAGGCTCAAGGAGGCTTACAGAAAAGTTAAAACACATAAAACAGCAACTATAAAACAATCATAAGTATTCAGAAACAATCAAAGGGCTAGTGACAATGGTACTGATAATAGTAGTATTGCATAGAGATGGCGGAAACAAATCATGATGGAATAGTCATAGTGGGATACAGTGTGTGTTGATGATCAGCTCATCTTGATCTATTTATACTGGCAGGCACAAGCTGCTGGTGGTAATTCCAGGGGAACAGGGCCTTATCACAGTTCAGTTACTAGATGCGGCTCCTTGATTGACGGCCTGGGGGAAGAGCTCCATCTTGCAGGCTCTGTGGAACTGTAAAAGGTCCTGCAGGGCCCTGATGTGTTCTGGGAGCTCGTTCCACCAGTGCGGACCCGCCACTGAGAAGGCCCTGGTTATGGCCAATCCACAAGAATAACACACAATCTTAAAACAGTCTGGTGTGAAAAAAATATACACATGTGTGCTAGATGCCCACAGAACAATACAATAACAAAAGAGACTAGATTAAAGCCATAACATCATTTAGTGTCTGGTAATAAAAAACAACCACTTATTCCTTCATAGAAAAACTACAAAGGTCAATAAGATTTCACATAGCAGTCTGCTCCAGACTCTCATTTTGCCTTAAATATAGGTTTCAGAAACACAGCTGCAACTAATTAAGACCATATTTACATTCTTAGAAGGACGGAGGTAGTGAGGCATAGTCTGTGTGCATTTGATTTGATAAGCATATGGAGCAGAGGTCCATCAGTAGCTATTAGCCACAAGGTATAGATAGGGACTCTGGGGCAAGTGATGCTCTGTCATCTTGGTGCTTGGGGGGGGGTCAACAGTGGGAGGGCTTCTAATGTCCTGGCCCCACTGGTGGACCTCCTGATGGCACTGGTTTTTCTGGCCACTATGTGATATAGAGTGTTGGACTGGATGAGCTTTTGGCCTGATCCAACATTGGCATCTCTTATGTTCTTATGACTTTGGCAGCAGCATCAGCATGCTTGGAAATAAGTGAGGAAACCTTTCCCAAACAGACTAGTAGAAAAGTAGTAAGTATATTACAGGGGAAATCCTAAATAAGTGTTGGTCCAACAATTAATGTTATAGTAACTAATGTTAATGTATTTTCAGAATCAATGAAAGTGTCAATTTGAATGTAAGACTGAATGTAAGATTCCTATATAGGGTAAGATGGATTTACTTATCAATTTCTATACTCATTTTGTTTTATAGAGACTGATAAGCCAGTATAATATAATGTAATTTCAATGTACTTTCACTGGAATTCTTTGTTTATAGATTTGTTCCTGAAGAAAGACCAGAGGTCTGAAACACTTAAGTATCCGGAAAAAGTGTTGGAAAGAGAGACACAGATTGATTGAATTTGGAGCAGACAGCTTTTGAGAATACAAGAGTGTTAAAGGGATATAGACTGAGAGTCTGGAGCAGACTGCTATGTGAAATCTTATTGACCTTTGTATTTTTTCTATGAAGGAATAAGTGGTTGTTTTTTTATTAAAGGTAAAGGTAACCTTGCTCAAAAGCCAGTCAATCTGACTCTAGGGTTGCGGTGCTCATCTCTGTTTCAAAGCTGAAGAGCCAGCGCTGTCCGAAGATGTTTCCGTGGTCATGTTGCCGGCATGACTAAACACCAAGGCGCACAGGACGCTGTTACCTTCCCACCGAAGTGGTACCTATTTATCTACTTGCAATTTCTTGCTTTCGAACTGCTAGGTTGGCAGGAGCTGGAACTAGAGATGGGAGCTCGTCCATCATGCGACCCCTGGGTCTCGAACTGCTGAACTACTGACCTTCCACAGCCTGCAGTTCAGCGTCTTAACCACTTGAGCCACTGCAGACAATAAATGATGTTATGGCTTTAATCTAGTCTCGTTTGTTATTGTATTGTTCTGTGGGCATCTAGAACACATCTGTATATTTTTTCATACCAGCCTGGTTATGGCCAGCCTGGCACCTAAGGAACCTGGAAGGGCCAGTCGATTTTAAGACCCTGAATACAGTGCTCTCTGGGGAACATGTGGGGAAAGGCCTCAGGTATGTAGGCCCCTGAACAATAAAGGACTTTAGTGAGAACCAGCACCTTGAAGTGAATTCGGTAGGCTATCGGCAGCCAGTGCAGTGCTTTCAACACAGCCTGGATGTGCTCCTGCATGGGGAGACCCATCAGAAGACTGGCTGCATGGATCACTATTGCCAAGTTGCTGCATTCGAGGAAGGGAACCAACTGCCTAATCAGCCTAAGATGGTAGAAGGCTGACTTGGCAGTGGCTGCTACTTGGGCCTCCATTGTTAAGGAGGCATCCAAGAGCCCTCCCAAGCTCCTAACCTCCGGCACCTGGACTCCAGTGTCGATGAGGTGGTGGATTAGTAGCTGATGTCAACCATGTCAAACAGGTGTAAAAACAGCAGCACTGCCAATCTGCCCCTATCCAAATGTCTCCAGAGGTCATCTGTGAGGGCAACCAGTGCTGTCTTTGCCCTGTGGTCTGGGTGAAAACTGGACTGGAAGGGATCTAATATGGAAGTGTCATCCAAAAAGCTCTGCAACTGAATTGCCACCACCCTCTCAATTATTTTGCCCAAATAGGGCAACTCAGAAACTGGCCGGTAATTTGCCAATTTTGCCAGATCCAAGGATGGTTTTGTCTTCTTTGAGTGCCCTAGGGAACAGTCCCTCAGAGAGGGACTTGTTAATAATCTCCTTTAGGGTGCCTTAAAACCCATCGCAACCAGCTTTAATTAGCCATGAAGGGCATGGGTAAAGGCTGCACGTGGTAGGGCATACAGTTGAGAGCAATTTGTCAACTTCCTCTAGGCTGAGCGGACTGAAATAATCCCTAACCTGACTAGAAAACATGCATGGAGCCTCAAGTTCATTCACTGTCTCAATTGTGGCAGGGAGATCACGGTGGAGTGACAAGACTTTATCTGTGAAATAGCTTGCAAAGGCCTCACAGCCAATGTCCAGTTCCCTACCATTTGGTTTGCCTTGTGGCAGAACAGTCATAGATCAAATTGTTCTAAATAATTGGGTTGGGCGTGAGCTCACAAACTAAGGGTCAGGTCACACAGACATTTAGTGCAGGCTTCGCTGCTGATCCCTCACGCATTAAAGTTTCCTGTTCATATTGGCAAACCCGCCTCCTGCACCGAAGCGGGCTCAGTCCCACAGTTTCCGCTCTTTTTATCCGCGTTTTCTGACACCCGTTGGAACAGGTGTTTTCCGATATCTCGCGCTTTGTATCCACGGTTTTGGCATCTAGACAACAATCCACCGTGACCGCGCTACCCTCCCCCCCTTTTTTGGTGTTTCCGGTTTAAGTTATGTGCATGTGCAAACAGGCACTAGCTTTTATTTTGGTCTTCTTAGTTTGTATGTACGCCCAAGCGCATGCACAGTTGTTGTTTTTTAAAATCCCGCGCCGCCGCGGGGATGGCGCGCTGTGTGATTTGTACTTCGTGCGAGTGAAGTGGAAGACAGAGGGACTGTCTGACCACCTCCAAGCGATATAAAATGTCGCCGCCGCGGGGATGGCGCGCTGTGTGATCTGTACTTCGTGCGAGTGAAGTGGAAGACAGAGGGACTGTCTGACCACCTCCAAGCGATATAAAATGTCGCGGATAGAAGAACTGCGGGAAAACTAGCATGGTAAGAGGTCCGTGTGACCGCGGCCATAATCATAGCTGCATAGTACTCTCTCTTCACTGCTTTGACTGTCATCTCATAGGATCTTGTCAGGAGGGGAATCCTCACCAACCCCTCCTGCTGATTCCTCACTCCACCAAGGATGCAGAGGGACTGGGCCTCTGCAAACTCCAGGATTTGGAAGCTGCCATAGGGGTCAAAGAAGGCAGCCATGGGGGACAGGCCCGAGGCTTAAGCCCAGAGAAGAACCACAGGGGGTTCCCCTGTTTTGGAGACAGCCAGAAGGGAAAACCCTCCGAGGATTCCCAGGTGGTCCCAGTCTTTTGCCTCCCAGGCCCACCCAAGGAACCCTGACAGCCAAGGGAGGCCACAGGGGAGGAAATGGGTGGCACACTCAGTGGCACTGGCTGGATCATGAGGAAGCCGGCTGGGAGCACACTGATGGGAACGGAGAGTGGGCCAATCCCGTGGCCATGCTCCTCTGAAGGGAAGAAGGCAGGGCGAGAGCAAGGAGGGGGAGGATTAAAAAAGGGGGAACAAACGCTGACCAGGGAGAATGACACCTGGTGCTTAGGAGGAACAAGGTGCGGAGAAGAGAGGGAGAGAGAGAGTGAGATACTCGTGAATCCGGCGACTCGGAAATAAGAGCCAAGTTATAGGGCTTTTTGGATAATGCTTCCATCTTAGATCCCTTCCAGTCTGGCTTTCACCCAGGTCACGGGATGGAGATGGCACCGATCGCCCTCACAGATGACCTCCGGAGGCATCTGGATCGGGGCGGATCGGCAGTGCTGCTGTTGTTAGACCAGTCAGCTGCGTTTGACACAGTCGACCATCAGCTACCGACCCACTGCCTCACCGGCATTGGAGTTCACGGACTAGCCTTGCAGTGGCTTGTTTCCTTTCTCCATGACCGGGGACAAAGAGTGGCGCTGGGGGATCAGCTATACCGAAGGCACCCATTGGAATGTGGAGTGCCTCAAGGGGCTGTGCTGTCCCCGATGTTTTTTAACATCAATATGCGCCCTCTTGCCCAGATTGCCCGGAGACATGGGCTGGGTTGTCACCAATATGCAGACAACATCCAGCTCTATCTGTTGTTAGACAGCCAGTCTGACTCCAAACCGGATGACCTAGATTGGGTGCTACAAGCTGTGGCTGGTTGGCTTAGGCTGAGCTGGCTGAAATTGAATCCAATGAAGACGGAGGTCCTGTGCCTGAGTCGGAGCGGCTTGAGGGTAGGGATCCCGCTCCTGACCTTTGATGGGGCACCACTCATGCCAGCGCTGGAGGTTAGGAGTTTGGGAGAGCTCCTGGATGCTTCCTTAACAATGGAGGCCCAGGTAGCAGCCACTGCCAAGTCGGCCTTTTACCACCTTCAGCTTATCAGGCAGTTGGTTCCCTTCCTTGAATGCAATGACCTGGCAACAGTGATCCATGCGATGGTCACCTCGAGACTGGATTACTGTAATGCCCTCTACATGGGGCTGCCCTTGTCGCAAATCTGGAAGCTTCAGCTGGTGCAAAACGCTGCAGCCAGATTGCTGATTGGAATCCCGATTCGGAAGCACATCCGACCTGTAGTAAAGAAGCTGCACTGGCTGCCTATAGCATACCGGGTTCGCTTCAAGGTGCTGGTTCTTACCTTTAAAGCCCTTTATGGCCCGGGACCTGCATACCTGAGGGACCGCCTTTCCCCATATATACCCCAGAGGATGCTGCGATCGAGGACCCAGAATCGGCTGGCTCTCCCAAGCTTTAAGGAGGCCAGACTGGTGGTGACCAGGGCCAGGGCTTTTTCGGTGGCGGCTCCAGTCTGGTGGAATGAGCTCCCAGAAGAGATCAAGGCCTGCGGGACCTCTCACAGTTCCACAGGGCCTGTAAAACGTAGCTCTTCCACCAGGCCTTTGGAGCTGCCACCACTAACACCTCTACTGCCAACAACTAATATCTATGCTGGCGGAACCCTGGCCTGCTGGTCCCCTTAACACTGCCTGAGCCAATCACCCTGGACAGCCGCAGAAGGCCGAAGAGTTAACCGAGATCAAGGAATGTACTAGCACTTTATTATGTGCTATTATGTTTGAGTTTTAATACTGTATTTATGATTTTATGGTTTGATGTGATCGTATTCTGTTGTGAGCCACCCTGAGCGGAGAAAGCGGGATAGAAATCTATTAAATAAATAAATAAATATAAGTTGGGCTGAGGGACAGTGAAGTAACCAGTCCCTTGCCTGGCTATCTGAGATCAAGCAGCATCCTTACTTCAGAAGCCTCAACCCTGGAACTGGTCTGGCCCCCTTCCTCACCCACAAATGTCAGTGAAGCTGACAAATATCATAAACGCCCTATAAGATGTTCTTTTAGCTTTGTTACAGGCGTGCCGCCACTGTCTCACTAACCATCTTAGACTTCACTTCATCAGCCGCAACTCCTGGGTTAACCAAGATGCCACCCTAGAGTGAGGGCACAGAGGGCATTGGGGAGTGATCTCATTGATGGCTGCAGAGAGTTGGTTATGCCAGTCCTCCACAAGCTCATCTAACAAGCCGCCAGGGGATATCGGATGTACATAGATCTAGAAAGCCTTTCCAAAGCTGACACCATGACAGGAGGTAGAAAGCTGTGCACAGAAATTTCTGTCAATTTTGCTGGAACATCTACTATTCTGGATGGAAGACATTTTCACTTCTTCAGAGGATAATCTACTTTCTGAGCCACTTTCTGACCTACTCCCTCAGTGTTTTCCCCCTGCTTCGTCTTCATATGACTAATAGAAGCAGACAGCTCAGGCACTAAAAGGTATGTCAGACATTTCTAACGATTTCAGGATATTTCCACCCTTTGCAATTTTTAGCAATTAAATTTTGAGTATTAAATATAATCGTGGAATCATTTCAGATATTAATTAATTAATAGCTGAATGTACATTCTGAATTCTGCATATTGAGTAGCATATTCCACAGCTTATGTGCCAAGATAGAAAAGGAATGAGATAGGCTCAATTAAGACCTATGGCCCCCCTTCCATACTTGTGGTTTAGTTATCAAGGCATGTCTGTACTGCAAAATGGATAGCATGAAATTTACTTAGATCCATTTTGTAGCATGTTCGAGTTGCACTTTCCCATACATTTCTTTTAGCCACTTTTCCACTTGGGATAGCCACAGGAGCTGGATCAAACACAACATAAGTGGGTATTGCTGTTGAGCCTTTCTACACCTACATACTTCCATCATTCCCTCTTGATATCTTGTCAACAAATTCTCACAGCACAATGGAAGATAATATTCAAGACTACAGAGCAATATAGTGCAATCATTTCCAAACTGTTGGTGTTCACCAAGCACCCAGTTTGAAATAAAAACTGTTTTTGTTCCATTAAAAGCCCGAGAACAAAGCAGTTGCTCAGCCATTTATTCCACTATTTGTCTTGTGTAAAGGCTGATTTTGTGTAACAGCATCCGGATTTGCAGGACAAGCTCAATCAACCATTTTTGTCTGTTCTCACAACATGGAGGCGGCATTTGTTCCTTCTTTCTAAAGCACCCACATGGACTCCATAAGCCCACCAATAGCTAGAAGTGTTTCTGTAAAGGAGCTGTACACAGTCCACTTCAAGCCATGGAAACAAATTGTTATTTTGACAGCTGGGGAAGTGATGCTGTGATACTAAAAGCCACTTTCCATATCATTAGGCACAGCTTCCCCCACCTTATTCACTACTCACAGTGAAAAGGTGTAATCTAGGGGGGCTTTGCCATACTCCTCTCTCTGTAGCTTATTCTAGAGGGTATTAATCACATATGTCTTGGCACTTATTGTAAGACTCAAGTTCACCAAGGTATAACAGCTGCCAAACTGGCTTGCAGCCAGATTAATAAAATAGTTGCTCTTTGCCAGTGATTCAGGAATCACTGGACTTCCCTTTTCAGCTGCACCAAAATATGGAAACTTGTTCTTAAATAAGCACCTACTGTTCAGACATGCTCAACACTGTTTATTAATATAGGAACCCCTGCTAATGTTACCCCAAACACCATGGTATACAACCCCTCACAGATAAGGCTGGATCCCAAGATGCCCTTGCATGAGTAGAAAGCCACAGATGTTCCCATTCAAGTTCTGGATTGCTTCATGGCATCCCGCACCCTATTTGGGTGGAAAGCAGAATCAAAGGGTGCATTCAGACGGACAGCTAATCCCATTATTATGCCGGCTCAAATTTTATCCCGATCTTTTAAATCCATCCTCGCATGACCAGACATCCCCCGGGGGAAGCTGCTTCTGCTGTGGATCGTCTAGACGGTGTCCACTGAATGAGGCGCGCAGTGACTTTAAAAAAAAACAAAAGTTTGTGCATGCGCGTAGGCATGATATTGTGTCCTTGGTTATCCACGCATGCGCAAAATCAAGATTTTTTAAAAATGGCGCCCACTCGGGATGGTCTGACGTCAGACCATCCTGAACGGGCGCCATTTTTAATTGCGCTCTGGAACGATCAGACAGGGGAAAGTCCGCGATTGGCCCGTCGGAACCAAAAACTCTAGATTTAAAGTAGTATCTTTTTAGTACAGCTCCTAAGTGCGGCAAAACGGAATGCTCACAGAAGACAGACATTTCCCAGATGTTGATGTCTACCCATTACATTTAAATCCATGAGGCACCCGTGCCTTGCACGGATCTAAAGAGCCATCTGAACGCACCCAAAATGTTTTAAATAAATAAATACTTAGGAGCAGGGGTCTTTTTGTAGAAAAAGAGCTGCCGGAGCTCATTAGCATAACTCATTAGCATATGCCACACCCCCTGACATCACCGGAAGTGTGTCATAAGGCCACACACCCCGCCCCCAACGGTTCCGGCCGCCACTGCCGGCCTTGCAGCTCCACTGCCGAGCCCCATGAGGGGCCCGGCGGTGGACCTGCAAGGCCGGCGGGAGTGCAAGGAAGCCCCGCGAAGGCCCTCCCTGGCCCCAGGCAGGCAGGGGGGGAGAGAGGCAGGGAGGAAGCAATGTACCCTCCCTCTTCTCCTGCCTCCTCCTAGCTGAATGAGGGCCATAAAATGGAGGAGAGTAGAATGATGCTGTAAGCCTTCTGGAGGGGTCCCATTTGGAAAAAAAGCAGGGTTATCAATGTGCACAAATAGACGAGAGACAGCAGAAGAGACAAGGGACTGTTCTTTGCAGTAAAAGCCAGAAGCCTCCTTTAAATAAAATCTAGCTCTGAGCCTCTGGCCTAAGAAAACTGAAGATCTGCTTTCCCGATATCAATGTCAGTAGCAACAAATCAAACATTTGGTACCCAGATATGTAGAAGCTATGAAATAGCTGACTGATATTGCTTCTTTATTTCTGGCACCACAGTCAAGGGATAGATTTGTCTGTGTAACAGTTTAAGTAGGATCAACTTTTGTGCAGCATTTCTAGGCTAGATGTTACAACAGAAAGATTAGAAGAGCACAGCAGATCTGATAGGAGAATTTAAAATCTGGAATACCCAGGTTCAAATCCCCACTCAGGCCATAGAAGCTTGTTGGGTGACCTTGGGCCTGTTACACTCTCTCAGTCTAACCTATCTCACAGGATTTCTGTGAGAATAAAATGGGGGAAGGAGAATGATATAAGCTACTTTGGGCCCCCATTAAGGAGAAAAGTAGGGTATAAATGAATTAAGTAAATTAATAATAAATATAACAAAAATAAGCTACTGGGGTCCCTACTGGGGAGAAGAGAACAGATGTTTATAATCAATAGATTCATACAAATATAAAAGAAGTAGCTTCCTTCAATCCTTTCCTTGTTGTGCTACTGCATAAATTAGTTTGCTCTGGAGACATCTTTCCAGAACTAAGACAAAAATGTATGAGCCGGAGGCTAAAAACTGTTAGCTACCTTGCACTTAGAGGTAACAACGGACAAAACATCAGAAGGTCCACCTCAGAAGCCCTCCCACATCGGCCAAAAATACCAGGGGCCCTCCGGAGGTCCACCAGTGGGGCCTGAAATCCAGAAGCCCTCCCACTCTTGCCAACCCAAGCACCAAGTACGCAGAGCATCACTGCGCCAAACATAAGAACATAAAAGAGGCCATGCTAGATCAGGCAGGTGGCCCATCCAGTCCAACACACTGTGTCAGACATCGGCCAAAAATACCAGGGGCCCTCCAGAGGTCCACCAGCGGGGCCTGAAATCTAGAAGCCCTCCCATGAAGGAGGGGGGCTCCGTGGGTAAAGGGGAGATGGGCCTCCAGGCATAGCATGGCTGCTCCAGAAGCCTTGCTAGCCTGAGGATGAGGGAGGGGGGAGAAAGATTTTCCCGGCAGAGCACAGCTTTGCGCTCCGCCGGGAAAGGGGGGATGGGGCCTCCAGGCCTATCCAAGGCTGCTCCAGCAGCCTCAGCTAGGCAGAGGGGGTGGGGAAGCCGACTTACCCTCTTGCTTCATCCTCATTCTTCAACAGAATGAGGCTCGAAGCAGAGGGCGGCCTGAAGAAGGGGGTGGGGCTTCACCATGTGACCGCCCCCCGGAGCATCTCTCCCGGAGCGACGTACCGGGGCGCTCTGGCAGGATGAGAGGCCTGCACATATGTCCTGTGGGACACAGAACATTGTATGTTGTTGTATTTATTGTAATTGTATGCTGTTTTAGAGGTTTTAAAATTGTATTTTATGGTTTGATGTTACCCGGTCTGAGCTGGCTTTGGGGAGAGCAGGCTATAAATAAAATAAAATAAATAAACAATTACTAAGAATTCACTCTCCCTCGGTCCCCATGTCCACTGGCAAGTCTGACATGCTGCCATCTGCCAACCTTACCTGACACCGATTATCCATCTGTCACCTTTCGGCCTGCTAGTAGTAACCCTGAACACTCTGTGTTTCTCCTAATCCTCCATTCCGCCTCATCACCAGCAACTGTCTTTGATGTGTCACTTCCTGCCAACCCTATCTGCCGGGGATTATCCATTGTGCTTCTGCAACTTTTTATGTCCTTAAAACTTACTGCAAATGATAAATATAATAACAAAATGCTTTAAAACATATAAATGTCCTTCTTGGGAAAATGGGCTTTTTGTTTCTATCATGATGAGACCCAAGTTTTTAAGTCAATGGTGGCATATAAGATATGAAAAGTTGAGAACTATTGCAATAGATAACTCAAGAATTAAAGCTTCCAACCTGGAGGGGAACCTAGGGCTCCTGAGAAGAACAGGTTTCCAGGGGTCATGGTCACCCTGTGGGGGCACATAAAGCCCAGTATGAGGTTTGCTTCCATCTGATGTTTAGATCTGATGGGGGGAGGGGGAAGCAATTCTATCTGGAGGCCTTTGATGGCTCTTGGAAACACTGGTAGGGGGGAAGTAGGGGAAAATAGAACGCATATTATGCATGAAACTTTGAAAAATAGCAGCTTTTTTTTCAAACAAACAAAACCTTTATTGGCATGAAAGCACAAAACATCATGGAAATACAGGAAAATACTAAAATGCATCAGTCGCTTACACTTGGCTAGCAGCTTTTTTTTCCTTATGGAAACATTGGAACTGGGTAGATCTAAGCTTTCATAACTTTCAAGACTTATTTACTAAATGAACGGGGCTTGATCTGCAAACTGCAGTCAAAAGTTCACATCCACATATCTGGCAAGTGTGGTCAGAAATTAACTTATGTACAGCTAAAGATTCATGTTGTCCAATTGTTTCCAAATAAGAGTAACATACAGCATCAAACTGGATGGAGACTTATTACATCTGAGTAAACTAGGGCCCAGCTTTCAAATGTTGTTATACTCCTTTCCTGGAACAGAAACATAAAGGCAGTTGTGTAAGCAGCTGATAAGAGGTAAGCAGTTTTATGCGGGAGACCTCTTTTATCTTATTCCAAACTAGACAGAGACTTAATAATGCTAAGGGGGCACTGAATTTTTCCCTCTTCCATATAATACACTTTCTGGAATGAATTGAATTGAGATTGTTTATATACCCAAGAGAAACACATGCCTTTCCCATGGAAGTGATTTAGTACATGTCTAACCAGAAATAGTCCATTTGTTTTGGAGCTTGGTGCCACAAGAATTCTGTGGGGGTCTGGGGGTGGGGGGATGTCAGAGCACAGCTTGCAATCTCTGTAACATTCTGCCAGTTCTCTGATAAGCTGTACAATAGACTGGGGGAATCAAAGTGAGTTGTACTTATGCTCTTCTTTTTGTATACAAACAGTGCCACCCTAAGCAGAGTCATGGAATGCAATTTCATTTTTTAAAACTTCTAATGCAGTTTTGCAATGCAGCCACTAGGGATGCAGGGAATGCAGAGCACAGTAAACAACAATTGCTCAGACTGTGCTGGCTGGACCTTTCTGCCAATTTTACTATGTGGGTGAAGGTCAGATCCTGCTAAACCCATCAACCAAGCCAGCATTGGAGTAAGGCAAGACTAGCCAGTACTGTTCATGATTTCTACATTCATTGCCAGGATGTAGCCTCCTAACAAGGTCATTATCTTCATCAGTCCTCTTCCTTTAGTTTCCTCTTCGTTTAGTTCCACCAAACTCAATAGTCCCGACTGTGCAAACAGATCTTCTAAAGGGACAACCTGTTAGTGTGTGGAAGCAAAATTGTCTTTTACCTAATTTTGTTTCCTCTTTTCCACACTTTTCTCCTCCTTCATTTTTCTCTTTTCCTTTCATGATCTGCCTTCATTCCTCTCTCCCTCCTTCTAATCCCCCCATTTTTCAGTCTTGGTCCCAACTCCTTCTTCTCCATCCTGTTTGGCAGCTTTGAGCATATTTAATAGTCGTATAGCAGCAAACCATTGTTAATATTATGAACAGAAGGAGGGAGATAATATTTCCCTATCATCTATCAAAGCAGTAAAAGAATGCTCCCCCCCCTCCACCCTTTAAAGGTAAAGGTTCCCTTGCTCAAAAGCCAGTCGAATCCGACTCTAGGGTTGCGGAGCTCATCTCCGTTTCAAAGCCAAAGAGCCAGCACTGTCCGAAGACATTTCTGTGGTCATGTGGCCGACATGACTAAACACCAAGGCGCATGGAACGCTGTTACCTTCCCACTGAAGTGGTACCTATTTATCTACTTGCAATTTCTTGGTTTCGAACTGCTAGGTTGGCAGGAGCTGGAACTGCTAGAGACAGGAGCTCACTCCATCATGCGGCACACTCGGGTCTCGAACTGCTGAACTACTGACCTTCCACAGCCTGCAGTTCAGCTTCTTAACCACTTGAGCCACCGCAGCTCCATGCATGATAATATAATGGTAATCATCCTTACTGGTTATAAATGTGGAACAGAAGTTAGAACTGAGCTTGCAAATAGCATGGGAGTGGTGTATCTCAAGATTAGGGTTGCCAGGTCCCCTGGTCGAACCGGCAGGAGGATTTGGGGGGCATTCTGGGGGTGGGCTTCAGCTGATCTGTGGGGAGCATGTGGCCTGCCAATCAGCTGGAGGGCCCTTTAAATCTTTTAGCAGGGAGGGAGAGAAGCTGTTGCTGGCCACACCTCCACCGGTTGAAAGACTCTTTAATGGGTCTTTTTGCTGGGGGGGGGGAGAGAGCAGTGGTGTGGGGCTCCTTTCCCAGTGGCGATTCACCACTTGGGATTCAGGCCCACATGCCACCATCCCACTCCAAAGACAGCCCCTCTCCATCCCTGCTAAAATATTTAAAGGGCCCTCCAGCTAGTCAACGGGCCACTTGTTCCCTGCCAATCAGCTGAAGCCCAGGCATCCCTGGGATCCAACCTTTCTTCGATGATGTATTGATCGCCACCCCCATGGAAGAGGACTTTGCTGACCACCTGTGCACCATGTTGCAGCAATTCGACTCTGCCAGGCTGAAGGTGAAATGGGAGAAATGCCTCCTGGGGGTCCCCTGTGTTGAGTTCCTGGGGTTCTCTGTGGACGCTGCCAGCATTCAGCCAGCCCCCGAAAAGATCCGCGCCATCAATAATGCATCTGTTCCTACTTCCAAGGCTGAGCTACAGGCTTTCTTGGGGCTTCTGAACTTTTACCACTCCTTTCTACCCCATAAAGCTGCAATTGCTGGGCCGCTCTACCGCCTGCTCAACAAGAAGGCCCCGTGGGTGTGGGGCCAGTGGCAGGCTGCTGCTTTCCAGGCTGTAAAGGAGCTGCTCACCTCGAATGACGTTGTTGCCCATTTCGACAAGACGCTGCCAGTTGTCTTAGCTTGCGACACTTCTCCTTATGGCGTCGGCACTGTATTGGGCCATCAACTGCCGGATGGGAGAGAAGTGCCGGTGGTGTACTACTCAAGGACCCTGTCATCAGCTGAGTGGAAGTACTCTCTGTACATTATCAGTACTTGACGAAGGTAATATTTACCTTTTGGTATATAGGATATATAGGAGCTGCGGTGGCTCAAGTGGTTAAGATGTTGAACTGCAGGCTGTGGAAGGTCAGTAGTTCAGCAGTTCGAGACGCGAGTGTGCCGCATGATGGAGTGAGCTCCCGTCTCTAGTTCCAGCTCCTGCCAACCTAGCAGTTCGAAAGCAAGAAATTACAAGTAGATAAATAGGTACCACTCCAGTGGGAAGGTAACAGCGTTCCGTGCGCCTTGGTGTTTAGTCATGTCAGCCACATGACCACAGAAACGTCTTCGGACAGCGCTGGCTCTTTGGCTTTGAAACGGAGATGAGCACCACATCCCTAGAGTCGATTCGACTGGCTTTCGAGCAAGGGAACCTTTACCTTTACCTTTATATAGGATATGGTTTGGTTTATTGTCACTATGATAATAATGGTATGGATTTTACTTACAATTCTAGTAGTTTGAACTCTTTGAAGAAGAACCCTTGAAACGAAGATCAAAATCCGGTGTCTTCGTCAACTACTTATGAACTTATGCATACTATATATGGACTTGCACATGTTGTGATGTAATCTTGCTTTACTGATATCTGTGGTCCCTTGTTACTTTTGTTATTTTTGCTTTTGTTATAATATAAATTGCCTTTGCATGACCTTTGTGCACTCCATGGTCTGCGTTATTTATACAGTGCTTGTTTGTTTTCTGTACTCAGTGTACTGTGTTATCACTATTGTTTTGGGTGTGAAGACGTTCCATGACTACCTGTATGGCTGCCCTTTCACCATCCCCACTGACCACAAGCCCCTGCTTGGTCTCCTTGCCTCCGATCACCAGACACCACAGATGCTGTCGCCCAGGGTCCTGCGCTGGTCCATCTTTCTGGGGGGTTACCAGTACGTCCTGAAGTATCATCCAGGTAAGTCTATGGGGCATGCTGACACTCTTAGCTGCCTCCTGCTCAGATCAGTCGACCCAGCCCCCAAGCACCAGAAGACATGCCGGACTGCCCCCTACACGGCATGGACATTTCACATCACACAGCCAGGGACCACATCCTTCTCCCACATTCTGGACTGGGTGGGGAGGGGATGGCCCACGTCCTGAAGTATCATCCAGGTAAGTCTATGGGGCATGCTGACACTCTTAGCTGCCTCCTGCTCAGATCAGTCAACCCAGCCCCCAAGCACCAGAAGACATGCCGGACTGCCCCCTACACGGCATGGACATTTCACATCACACAGCCAGGGACCACATCCTCTCCCACATTCTGGACTGGGTGGGGAGGGGATGGCCCACCGGTTGGGTGGGCCCAGAATTTACAGCATTTGCATCCCACAGAAATGAACTCTCAGCATACAAGGGGTGCCTTCTGTGGGGTAGCTGGGTAGTGATGCCCCCACCACTGTGCAAATGGGTTTTGGTAGCCCTGCACGAAACCCACCCAGAAATTGTGAGGATGAATGCACTGGCTTGGAGCTATGTGTGATGGCCAGGAATGGACAGTGAAATCGGGGCCTGGGTACAGCATTGCCAGGCCTGCCAGGAGACACAGCCCAAACCTCCGAGAGCTCCCGTGCACCAGTGGGAGTTGACTCACATGCCGTGGGCATGGGTACATTTGGACTTTGCACGCCCGTTCCAGGGGCAGCTGTTCTTCCTCCTGGTGGACTCCTACACCAAGTGGCTAGAAGTCATGCCAGTCACCTCTGCCTCCTCCCATACAGCCATCTGGGCCCTGAGACAGATTTTTAGCACCCATGGCTTACCAAACACAGTCATAACCAAAAATGGCACCGCCTTCATCTCAGGAGAGTTCCAGGAGTTGGACCAGAACCTCATCAGGCACATGCGATCCGCTCCCTTCCACCTGGCTACCAATGGACAGGCTGAGAGAATGGTGTGGACTACCAAGGAATCGCTAAAGCAGCTCATTCATGGAGACTGGGACTGCCAACTAGCTATCTTCTTGTTTGGCCATTGGGTGACCCTGAGCTCATCCACCAGCCGCAACCCCACAGAACTCTTAATTGGCCACCGCCTCATGATGCAGCTGGACCGTCTGCACCCAGACTGAGCTGCAGAATTGCACCAAACTCCAGTGAACCAGGAGGCCCCCCAGCGGGTTCTCTACAGGGGACCCTTTCTTTGTGCAGAACTATTCCAGTGGTCCTGCGTAGATCCCAGCAAGGATTACCTGAGTCACTGGACCCCTATCATAAGAGGTATCGACAGACAGGGGCCAACTTTTATGCAGGCACATTGACCAGCTGCGCCATTGCCTGATGCCCAAGGAACCTGAATCGTCCTCCACTAGGGAGGGGGATTGCAACCTGGAACCATCACCACCATCACCTCTGACCGGGAATGAGTAACCCCACAACAGCGAACAGCCAGAGTGCCGGGAAGAAGAAAGCCCTGTACCACCTGCTAGAGACCTTCCAGACCCTGTCCCCGCCATGCAGGACTCCAGAGCAGTTTTGGGCATACCAAGCCCGGCTCCGGAGTTGCCTACACCACCACAGGAGCCTTGGCATTTCCAGCGGGAATGACGCAAGCAAGTGTACCTGGAAGAATACAAGTGTTAAAGTGCTTTGGAAGTTAGGAGGGAGGGGTGTTATGTATTGGGCTGGAATATCCCAGGTCTGTCCATAAGAGACGGGCTGAGCATGGAACTCTGGAACTATAGACCACCAGGATTCGAGAGGCAACCAATGAGAAGGCAATGTTATGCAAATAGAGGTAGCCAATGAGGAGACACTGTTATATAAATAGCCTATTGCTGGGAGCGGGGTGTGTTTGGGTGTGGTTTTTACATGCTACTTAAACAGGGCTGTTGCCCTGGAATCTTCAGTCTTGTTCCTGAAATCACTTAATAAAGTAGAGCTGTTCACTGCAATGTGTCTTGAACCCAGTATTTAACAGAAACCCTCACAGATGATCACTTTATCTGTTGAATGAGGGGGCACTCTAGCTTCTTGGCAGGTAAGCAGTGTGAAAGCTATGTATTTTTTGTCTTTGAGCTATTTCTCACCCCTGATTATTCATCAAGATCAGGAGGGAAAGAAAAAAAGAGATGAGAATGTCCTAGAACCCTTTATCATATGAAACATTATCGAAGGTCCATTCTTGAATCTAGAGTCTATCAAAGGTTGACTTTTAAAAGGCCGGGAGGGCGGGGTAGAAATCTAATAAATCAAATCAAATCATGCCTGCACTGTTTAAACACTCTCTGAATAATGGGAACCTACTAGTCACTTCTGCACTGCATTGCCTTTATAAAATTACAAGTGGGGGACCCACACAGACTTGCAGGAGGCATCTAATTTCTCCTTTCCACATAATTTCTTCTCACCCTTGCCTGAAAGCCCTATAGTCTCTCCCCTTTTTCTGTTTCCCCCCCTCTCTTTCAAACCCATGAGCCAACCTATCTTTGTTCCCATGTCTTCAGCTTTCCATCCTCCCCTCCCTATGGCAGCCTCTATCTAGGAAGGCTATGGCTCAGTTGGATGGTGCTGGCCAGCAGGCTGGGCCCAGTTGCGTAGTGAGGATCTCACAAGGAATTGCAGGGGACATGCCATTTCCCCCTTCATCCCCTTGCCCACAGTATTTCTACTTTCCCTGTTCCTGGCAACACTCATATCCTCACATTTCCTTGCTTCCTTCCTTTTTTCTTCCTCTCACCCACCAACCTACCTTTTTTCCTGCTCCAGTCTTCAGCTATATTTATTATTTCATTTATGCCCCATTTTTCTCCACAAAGGGTACCCAAAGCTGCTTACATCATTCTCCTCTCTTGCATTTTCTCTTCACAACAACTTTTTGAGATACGTTAGGTTGAGGATATGTAATTGTCTCAACATCACACAATGAGGTTCCGTAGGAAAATGGTGGTTCAGCCCTTGGGTCTTCCAAATCCTAGCCTGAAACTCTAACCATTACACCACACTGGCTTTGGTGGGGTGGCTTCTGTTGAACAGGTCTGGGTAAGTCATGCAAATTGTGTGGCAGCAAGGCATTGCTGTGAGGCTTGGCCCCAATGAGTTCTCCCTCAAAGGCCAAAGTAGCTCTGGAAAGGGCCTTGCCCCCCCTGTCTTTTCCTGACATAAACCGAGGCTCGAAGAGGATACGGTTGCCTCGCTATGGCCACTGAGGACATCCACTTCTTAGAGCTATAGGCGATGCTTCTGGTGGGGGGGGGGGTTTAACCTGAGATGTTTTCCAGATTTCTAGAGAGATCTGTCTTCTCTGTTCATGGTTCCAGTCTCTGGATTTAAGTATCCATAGATGTTGGCCTGTTGAGAATCTCTCCCTTATATATAAAACTGTAGTGGGCTCCAACGTTCCAAATGCACACCTTTAGTGTTTGGCCGCAAGAACTGTCAGTCAGAAGACGCTGGCTGGGTTGACTGGCTGCTTTGTGCAGTCCCGCCCAGCGTTTCAAGGCCTTTTGCATATGGAAGCTGATTGGACTTCACTCCATTCCACACCTCAAACTCCCCCCCCCACAAGACAGTTGGAACTGTCAGTTGCTTATGCGACCTGGTGTATTCTGAGGTAAAATATGTCCTCACTCACAACACATCACTTCCCCTTCAAAAGAAACAAACCCAATAACACAATCATGCCACATCACAAAGAAGACAGATCACACCACAAGCAGAATACCACAAGGCAAAAAATGATAGCAAACGGTGCCAGCAGTCACCCCATTTCTGCCACAGATATGTACCTGAGAGCGCTTCAGAGGATGGTGTGCAGGTCCCAGGTTCATGTTTTAAAAGCTGCCTGGGGGATTATGGACCATTCACACACTTTCAACCTTAACATACCTCATAGGGTAGTTGTGCGGATCATACGGGGGAGAGGAGAATGATGTCAGCTGCTTTGGTTCCCACTGCAGGGAAAGACTGCCCTCTCCCTAGGAAGAGGCTGGGGGGGGGGGAATGTAAACCTGAAGACAGACAGGCAGATAAAGGTAGGCTTATGGTTGCCTGAAAAGGACATAGGGTTGCCAACTCAAGGTTGGAAACTTCCAGGATATTTTAGGGATGACAGAGTAGTGTTTTGGCAAATCTTTAGGAATTGTTTGGTGCATTTACGATGAGGCACCCACCCAGAGCCTCTGGCATTTTCTCACTCTGCTGGCATCAAAACCAATTTAAGGCAAAATAAGAGGCTACTGAGAGGGGAGGAGATAAAGTTGCCAGCTTTAGGTATGGAAAATCCTGGAGATTTGAGGAGTGGAGGCCGGAGAGGGGGACATCAGACAGGTTACAGTGCCATAGACTCCACCCTCCAACCCAGCTATTTGCTCCTGGGGAACTATTGTTGCCAATCTTGGCCCAGCACCCATCAAACCATTCTCTTCAACCCCCTGCTGTGCAGCTGACTTTCCCCTAGGGTTGCCAATCTCCAGGTGGGACCTGGAGATCTCCCACTGCTACAATTGATCTCCAGATGACAGAGATCAGTTTCCCCTGGAGAAAATGGCTGCTTTGGAGGGTAGACCCTATGACATTATACCTGCTGAGTCCTTCCGCCCCCCCGCCCAATGCTGCCCTCTACAGAATCCACCCCCCAAAACTCCAGGTATTTCCCTCCTTATAGCTGGCAACCCTACTTTCCCCTCAGTGCCTGATGGTAGGCAACTTAGTTTGGTCCAGTCACCTACTTTGGCCTTTGGGAGAAAACATATTGGGGCCAATCCTGATAGGGTTGCCAACTCCCGATGGGAAATTCCTGGAGATTTGAGGGATGGAGCCTGAAGAGGGTGAGGTTTGAGGAGGGGTGGGACCTCAGACAGGTACAATGCCATAGACTCCACCCTCCAAACCACTCAGTCCCTCATGGGGAACCATTGTTGCTAATCTCCAGGTGAGGGCTGGAGACCACTCAAAATTACAATTGCTCTGCAGAAGGGAGGGCGGAAGTCAGCTGAAGTCAAAGGGGCAGATAATGGTAGGTTGATGGTTAGCTGGGAAGGAGATGGGGTTGCCAACTCCAGGCTGGCAAATTCCTGGGGATTTGAGGGGTGGAGCCTGGAGAGGGTGGGGTTTGCGGAGGGGTGGGACCTCAGACAGGTAGAATGCCATAGACTCCACCCTCCAAACCAGCCATTTCATCCTGGGTAACAATTGTTGCCAATCTCCAGGTGAGGACTAGAGATCACTCAAAATTACAACTGCTCTTCAGGTAGCAGAGATCATTTCCTCTGGAGAAAACAGTGGACTCTGTCATTATACCCTGCTGAGGTCACCACAGCAAACTGACACTGTTTGCCCAAAGCTAGAGCACTCTCCAAGAGCCTCTTTCTAGATCTTGTTGTATTTATTTCCACTACGGGCCTTATTCCAAGTTTGATATATTGATGATCTTGCTCCTCTTTTTAAAATTAGCATTTTTAAAAATGCTACTTTTATGTCAGTTCATACTTGTATATGCCTGCTAAAGGAATAAAAATCCACTCTCTTTCCAGCCCACAAATTCATTTGCTCCCATTCTGTCAGATTAATTGTTTGTATGCATACAGTGGAAGACTGTTACCTTGAACATACGGCTGTTCTGTATACATTTATGTTAGAATACCAGCACTTCTTCTGAAAATGACACAGTTTTGCTTTGTTTGTTAGAGATTGATGATACCATACTAAACAGATGGACCTTGGCCTTGACAGAGAAGTAGTGCCCACAAAAGTGCATACATAGCAGAAAGCACACATAGATCCTTTTCAAACTGCCTTTGTACTCTGTTTTAGTAACTGGTTGCTAATGGATTTTTCCTGTCATTTCGGACAGGCCCGTTTTAGTATCCGGCTGCTAGAGGAATTAATTTACCTGTTCATACAAACCCACTTGTGTCAGGTTAGCAAAGCGTGGTTCAGCCACTTTTGAGGGAAACAGCTTTTCCCCATTTTCAACCCCTTTGTTGCACTCCTAAATCACTGTGGTTTGCTATAGCGCTTACCTTAGAATGTTGGGGGGTTTTAAGTCAGAGGAAGATTGCGCAGTGAAAAACGGTGGTGGTGGGGAAGCGGCACTGTTTGAAATGACCATAGTGCCTCAGAGATGGCTCATTAATGGAAGAAAATTTGCTGTATAAAACCCCTGTCCCTGTATTGCTTTACTCGAAATTGGGCCAACAACGAATAACATTCAGCTTAGAACGGTAATGTGAAAAAGGCCATAGTGTGCTTTTTTATTAATGCTTTTTTTTATGCCCCCCGTAAGGGATTTTTTAATTTGCATTTTCTATAAACTACAACGAAATTAGGGAGGGGATCTACATACTATGGGAGAAAGTAAAGAAAACCCACTAAAAACCCAAGAGATGGTGGTCTTACGTACTGCTTAACAAATTAGCTTTTAGCTCAAAGTTCGATTCAAGTTCATTGAATGTGGTCATCTAGTAGTCAGTTTATACTGAAAAATGAATTTAAACACCACCACTTCTGACTTCTTAAAAAGCAACCCAAGAAATCCTTATAACAAACTGAGTCAGATTGAGGTGATGAGAGAGGAGGTCCTAAAACTGATAGACAACGCAAAAACTGATAAATCACCAGGCCCAGATGGCATACATCCGAGGGTTCTGAAAGAACTCAAATGTGAACTTGTGGATCTCCTGACAAAAATATGTATTCTTTCCTTAAAATCAGCCTCCATTCCTGAGGACTGGAAGGTAGCAAATGTCACTTCCATCTTTCAGCTTAGAACGGTAATGTGAAAAAGGCCATAGTGTGCTTTTTTATTAATGCTTTTTTTTATGCCCCCCGTAAGGGATTTTTTAATTTGCATTTTCTATAAACTACAACGAAATTAGGGAGGGGATCTACATACTATGGGAGAAAGTAAAGAAAACCCACTAAAAACCCAAGAGATGGTGGTCTTACGTACTGCTTAACAAATTAGCTTTTAGCTCAAAGTTCGATTCAAGTTCATTGAATGTGGTCATCTAGTAGTCAGTTTATACTGAAAAATGAATTTAAACACCACCACTTCTGACTTCTTAAAAAGCAACCCAAGAAATCCTTATAACAAACTGAGTCAGATTGAGGTGATGAGAGAGGAGGTCCTAAAACTGATAGACAACGCAAAAACTGATAAATCACCAGGCCCAGATGGCATACATCCGAGGGTTCTGAAAGAACTCAAATGTGAACTTGTGGATCTCCTGACAAAAATATGTATTCTTTCCTTAAAATCAGCCTCCATTCCTGAGGACTGGAAGGTAGCAAATGTCACTTCCATCTTTAAAAAGGGTTCCAGAGGAGATCCGGGAAATTACAGGCCAGTCAGTCTGACGTCGATACCAGGTAAATTGGTGGAAACCATTATTAAGGAAATAATTAGTAGGCACATAAAAGGACTTGTCCTTTTATCTCATGACTATTGAGCTTACTTAGGAGCCTTTGATGAGGAACTTTATCAAAAGCTTTCTGGAAGTCAAGGTAAACAACATCTATTGGGTCCCCCTTGTCCACATGTTTGTTCACCCCATCAAAGAACACTAATGGGTTAGTGAGACAAGATCTTCCCTTACAGAACCCATGCTGATTCTGCCTCAATAGTTTTTGTTCATCAATGTGATTACTAATTCTTTCATTAATAACAGTTTCCACCAATTTACCTGGTATCGACGTGAGACTGACTGGCCTGTAATCTCCCGGATCTCCTCTGGAACCCTTTTTAAAGATGGGAGTGACATTAGCTACCTTCCAGTCTTCAGGAATGGAGGCAGATCTTAATGAAAGATTACATATTTTTGTCAGGAGATCCACAAGTTCACATTTGAGTTCTTTCAGAACTCTCAGATGTATGCCATCTGGGCCTGGTGATTTATCAGTTTTAAGTTGTCTATCAGTTTTAGGACCTCCTCTCCTCAATCTGACTCAGGTCTTTCAATACCCCTCCCGAAGTCAGCGGTTCTGGAGTGGGCAAGCACTTCCCATCTTCCACAGTGAAGACAGAGCCAAAAAATGCATTCAGCTTCTCAGTCATTTCGCTATCATCCTTCACTACTTCCCTATCATCCTTCACTACTATGCCTTGTGGAAAGGTAACAGTTCTTGCAGGGCATAGATAACTTCTGGCAGAACATTCCACCAGGCAGGGATCAGGGCTGAGAAAGCCCTGGCCCTGATTGTGGACAACTGGACTTCTCTCAGGCCTGGGACCACCAGCAAGTTCTTGTGTCCTGAGCATAATGCTCTTCCTGGGGCATGAAGTCTAATATATCAATAAATGGGATACATTCAGAAGAAGCAGTAGTCATATTGTGTTGATGCCTTTACCACACAAAAACATTACATTAATGGGAGAGCTGGGCTATTATCTGTTTATCTCTTCTAAAGGATTTAGCAGTGCCATCCTGAGCAGAAAAATACACACTTTAAGTCCAATGTACTTAGAAGGATGTAACTCTGCTTAGGAAGGCACTGTAAATCTTATAGAATGTTAAGTTAACTGTGTTTATAAACTTCTGGAAATTAAGAAAGATTAGTATGTGCCTAATGAACAAGAAATACCGGGAACAGCAGCACAATTTTCAAAAGCCCCCCCCCCCCGCTAAACAAACCCTCTGATCTTGAAAATATTACCGTAAGTGATATGACCACAATACAGCTGGTCACTGAACCCAAAATCTGAAAGAAATTCAATTTGGTGACTTGTTAGCAAAGCCATCTGCCCTTATTTCCCTTCTGTCCTTATGTCCCAAAGCTGCTCCAGAGAATCTTTTAATTAACAACCAGAAGAAAGTTTTGACTCTTCAAGCATGTTCTGCAAAGAAAATGTATGAAAAGCATTGGGGAGCCGGATCTTCCAACATGAAAGTTCCATCCTAAACTCAGATGTGTAGTCACTGATTTGAGTTAACTGCTTTCCTTTGGACATGCTCAGAAGCAATCCTCTTTACTAATTCTCATATTTGAGGGACCCATATTGGTGATGTCCAGTTCAAATATACCTATATTGCTAACATGATATTATCTAGTTGAGGTAGACAGTGTGAGAATTAAACATCAACTCATTATGTTAATTGGGGCCGTGGGTCAGTGGTACAGCATCTACTTGGCATTTATCTAGCCTGGCTGGATATAAGTACCATCTATGCGCCACTTTGTAGATACTTTCTTTATACACCGTGGCTTTAGTAATTTTTATGTTAGTTTCCTACAGTTTCATCCACTGGTCTAATTCAATATTATGGCCTAAATCTTGAGGCCATGCTATCATAACAGGTTTTACCAATTCATCTTGCATTTTAAATTCTAACAGAACTCTATACAATTTCTTTATAAGTTTCTCTCCTGAATTTAGCCAGATTTTATCCAAATCTATTGATTTTCCATAGAATCCAAAGAGGCCGCCACCCTGCATCTCCTCCCAGGATAAGAGCCTTGCACGAGTCTCCCTCCAGGAGCTCTCGGCGAGAAACAGGAGACTCCATGAAATCTCTCAAAAAATGGTTGAGAATACAGTGTTGGTACCGAGCGCGCTCGGTACCACGTGCTGTCGCTGGGACCGGAACCCGAGCTGCCGACAATATTGACCTTGATGGATCAATGGTCTGATTCACTATAAGGCAGTTTCATGTGTTCAGTGTTGTTTTATTACTTGTTAGGTTTGGGCTATTTTAGTACTAAGTATTTTATTTTTAAGTTTTTTTTATGTGAGTTGTCCTAGGCATCCCAGAAAGGCAGATTAAGACTGCATAAAGGAAACAATGAACCTGGTAGGTGTTTATTGCATATGAACTAGTAGGGTTGCCAGATCCCCCAGTGGAGACGGGGGTCCTCCACTGCCAGGCCCTGCCCCAGCCACCAATTAGCTGGCTGGTGGGGGGACTTACCAGTAGAAAGAGGAAGGTCCAGCCCACATTGTTAGACTTGCATAGGAAGTGGCATCATCATGCCAGTGACTTCCAGGAAATGCTTTGGTATTTGGGCAAAAATTCTATGGTGGAAGTTGGTTTTACCATAGTGTTTCTACCCAAACAACAGTGTCACCTGGGAAGTCACTGGCATGGTGATGTCACTCCCTGTGTGATGCCAGCAACATGGCTTGGGCCTTTCTCTTTCTACTGGTAAGTCCCCCCATCCCCTGCTGGTTCCCAGGAGGGACCTGGCAGTCCTATGGACTATACATTGAGATGTGTAGAGGTGACTTTCCATTATATAGAGAGGCCATGGCTCAGTGGATAAGTTCTGCAGACTAAATTCAGTCTTTGGTATCTCTAGTTTGAACAGGCAGGAGCTGTTGGGAATGATCTATCCCCACCTGAGACCCTGGTGGAACTGCCAACAGTCAGAATAGAGAACATTGAGCTAGATAAATCAATGTCCTGACTCCTTATAAAGCAGATAAGAAAGTAATGCTGGGATATGCACAGCCAAGGTGAGTATTCTTTTTTATGCTTACTTTCCCTGAACGTGAAGCTGCAAGGCATTGCTTCAGAAATTACTCTAGATTTCAAGCTCATCTTATCCCAAAGGAAAGATACTACCCTTTTCATCTTCACAGTAATCTTCTGAAATTATTGCCTCAGTTTTTTCATTCCCAAATGTATATTTCCAAATCTTCTACCAAACTCCAGCTATCTTGTGAAAATAAAATACTCTGTCATCAGCAATCTAAAGGCAAAGAGGCCCTTAAGATTTAAAGTTACTTACCTTGACACATGACAGCAATAAAAGTTTTGTCGCTTGGTATCCGGAGTGCAATGGCAAAGACATTTGGTGCTAAGTAAAGCATCTTTCTGACAATCTCTTTATTAATGGCTCTCTTTGCTCTCTAGAGAGACACATGCAGCCTGTCAGGCAGTGTAGCTAAGCCCAAGGTGACTGAAATAAAAGAAGCCTTCTGTCTTTTTCTTCCAGAGATATACAGAACAATGTGAATGCTTTTATTTTACTGAGAGGAAAAGTACAGAGAGAGAGAGAGTTCAGAATAAAATATATTCTGTCTCAGTTTCTTTCTCTGCACTGTAAGTCTACCCAATGGCTTGTTCAATCAATTTTTAAGCCAGGAGAAAGCAACATTCAAGCCATTTTAAAACAGGGACCTCTTGCCTGGATGTCCTGCTCACATGGAAGCAGCCATGCGAAAGTGTGTGGAGTGGCAACTGTGTTTGGAAGGGAACTGAAGAGTATGCAGCAGAGTGCAAAGCCTCTAGGTCCGAGCACTAAGCATACTCTGAGTTGTTGCCGTTCCGGATGCAGGAGATAAGGACTGACAGGCAACAGAGCATTTGATTTTCTGGGGGTGGAGAGGGGAATGCCAATGAGCTCAGAGCCAAGCTTTCTGGTGGTATGTCAACTGAAGTTTTGGGGCCTTTCAAACTTCTCCTAATAAGGGAAGGGAGGATAGCGAGGGGCAGGAATGAGATATGTCAAAGGTTATGTAATCAAGAACCAACTGAATGAAAACACTGGTCGGTATCCTACCACTCCATCAAGCAACATTTGAACCCATTCTCCAGCCTAAAGAGACCTCCCCCAATTTGTGGCTCCTCCTCCAATAGAAGAGGCACTTGGAAGGCTTCTTGGGCTGGAGGAATTTTCCCCAACTAATAATAGGATACCACCCCATGCAAATAAAGCATGTGTGTGTGTAAAGTGCTGTCAAGTCATCATCATCATAGACCTTTATTGTTATAGTATTTGTTGTTGTTGTTCAGTCGCACAGTCGAGTCCGACTCTTCGCGACCCCATGGACGAGCTCTCTCCAGGCCTTCCGGTCTTCTGCCGTCCTCTGAAGTTGGCTCAACTTCATGTTCGTTGCATCGATGACACTGTCTAACCATCTCATCCTTTGCCGTCCCCGTCTTCTTTGACCTTCAATCTTTCCAAGCATCAGGGTCTTCTCCAGTGAGTGCTCCCTTCTCATTTGGTGGCCAAAGTATTTGAGCTTCAGTTTCATTATCTGGCCTTCCAGGGAACAGTCAGGGTTGATTTCTTTGAGGATTGACTGATTTGTTCTTCTTGCAGTCCAAGGGACTCTCAAGAGTCTCCTCCAGCACCATAGTTCAAAAGAATCTATTCTTCGGCGCTCGGCCTTCCTTATAGTCCAGCTCTCGCAGCCATACATGACTACTGGGAATACCATTGCTTTGACCATGCGGACTTTTGTTGGCAGGGTGATGTCTCTACTTTTTATCATGCTGTTTAGGTTCGCCATCGCTTTCCTCCCAAGGAGCAGGCGTCTTTTAATTTCATGGCTGCAGTCACAGTCTGCGGTGATCTGCGATCCCAGGAACGTGAAGTCTGTCACTACTTCCACAGCTTCCCCTTCTATTTGCCAAGGAGTGATGGGGCCGGATGCCATGATCTTAGTTTTTTTGATGTTGAGCTTCAAGCCCACTTTTGCGCTCTCCTCTTTTACTCTGAGCAAGAGGTTCTTTAGATCCTCTTCACTTTCAGCCATTAGAGTGGTATCATCTGCATATCTGAGGTTGTTGATCTTTTCCCCAGCAATCTTAATTCCCGCTTGTGATTCATCCAGGCCAGCATTTCGCATGATGTACTCTGCATATATATTAAATAAGCAAGGTGACAGTATACATCCTTGTCGTACTCCTTTTCCTATGCTGAACCAATCAGTTGTTCCGTATCCGGTTCTAACTGTCGCTTCTTGGCCCTTATACAGGTTTCTCAAGAGACATGTGAGGTGGTCTGGTACTCCCATCTCTTTAAGGACCTGCCATAGTTTGTTGTGATCCACACAGTCAAAGGCTTTAGCATAGTCAATGAAGCAGAAGTAGATATTTTTCTGGTACTCTCTTGCTTTCTCCATAATCCAGCGAATGTTGGCAATATGATCTCTCGTTCCTCTACCTCTTCGAAACCCAGCTTGTACTTCTGGTAGTTCTCTATCCACGTACTGTTGAAGCCTAGCTTGTAGGATCTTGAGCATGACCTTGCTAGCGTGTGATATGAGTGCAATTGTGCGATAGTTTGAACATTCCTTGGCATTGCCCTTCTTTGGGATTGGAATGTATACTGATCTTTTCCAATCCTGTGGCCACTGTTGCGTTTTCCAAATTTGCTGGCAAATGGAGTGCAGAACTTTAACAGCATCATCTTCTAAGACTTTGAATAGCTCAGCTGGAATACCATCACCTCCACTAGCTTTGTTGTTAGTAATGCTTTCTAAGGCCCATTTAACTTCACATTCCAGGATGTCTGGCTCAAGGTCAGTGATTATACCGTCGTGTTTGTCAAGGACATTGAGGTCTTTCTTGTATAGTTCTTCTGTGTATTCTTGCCATCTTTTCCTAATCTCTTCTGCTTCTGTTAGGTCCCTACCGTTTTTGTCCTTTATCATGGCCAGCTTTGCATGGAACGCTCCCTTGATTTCTCCAATTTTCTTGAAGAGATCTCTAGTCCTTCCCATTCTATTGTTTTCTTCTATTACTTTGCACTGTTCATTCAGGAAGGCCTCCTTATCTCTCCTTGCTGTTCTCTGGAAATCTGCGTTCAGTTGGGTAAATCTTTCCTTTTCGCCTTTGCCTTTCGCTTTCCTTCTTTCCTCTGCTATTTGTAAAGCCTCATCAGAAAGCCACTTTGCTTTCTTACATTTCTTTTTCTTTGGGATGGTGGTGATTGCTGCCTCCTGTACGATGTCACGAACCTCTGTCCATAGTTCTTCAGGCACTCTATCTATCAAATCCAGACCCTTGAATCTATTCTTCACCTCTACTGTATATTCATCAGGGATGCGATCTAGGTCAAACCTGAATGGCCTCGTGGTTTTCCCAATTTTCTTCAGTTTAAGTCTGAATTTTGCAATGAGTAGCTCATGATCTGAACCACAGTCAGCTCCAGGTCTTGTTTTTACTGACTGGATAGAGCTTCTCCATCTTTGACTGCAAATTATATAGTCAATCTGATTTCGGTGTTGCCCATCTGGTGATGTCCATGTGTAGAGTCGCCTCTTAGGTTGTTGGAAAAGGGTGTTCGCTATGACCAGTGTGTTCTCTTGACAAAACTCTGTTAACCTTTGCCCTGCTTCATTTTGCTTTCCAAGGCCAAACTTGTCTGTTATTCCAGTTACCTTTTGACTTCCTACTTTAGCATTCCAGTCCCCTATGATGATGAGGACATCATTTTTTGGTGTTAGTTCTAGGAGGTGTTGTAGGTCTTCATAGAACCGGTCCACTTCAGCCTCTTCTGC
This sequence comes from Gekko japonicus, assembly GCF_001447785.1. NCBI lineage: Eukaryota > Metazoa > Chordata > Lepidosauria > Squamata > Gekkonidae > Gekko > Gekko japonicus. The sequence continues at coordinate 424,752 of NW_015160248.1, forward strand.
ATCAGTGGTTGGGGCATAGACTTGGATTACTGTGATGTTGAATGGTTTGCCTTGGAATCGGACAGAAATCATTCTGTCATTTTTGAGATTGTATCCCAGTACTGCCTTTTGCACTCTCTTGTTGACTATAAAGGCCACACCATTTTTTCTACGAGATTCCTGGCCACAGTAGTAGATATAATGGTCTTCTGAGTTAAATTCGCCCATTCCTGTCCACTTTAGTTCACTGATTCCTAGGATATCGATGTTCAGTCTTGCCATCTCATTTTTGACCACGTCAAGCTTACCTTGATTCATAGATCTTACATTCCAGGTTCCTATGCAGTATTGTTCTTTGCAGCATCGGACTTTCCTTTCACCATCAGACACATCCACAACTGAGCGTCCTTTCGGCTTTGGCCCAGCCGCTTCACTCTTTCTGGGGTTACTTGTACTTGTCCTCTGCTCTTCCTCAGTAGCATATTGGACACCTTCCGACCTGAGGGGCTCATCTTCCGGCGTCATATCTTTTAGCCTTTTGATACTGTCCATGGGGTTTTCTTGGCAAACATACTGGAGTGGGTTGCCATTTCCTTCTCCAGGTGGATCACGCTTGGTCTGAGTTCTCTGCTGTGGCCTGTACAGAAAGATAAAAATAAGATAAAACCACAGAATATACCACAGTTGTAGAGGAAAAATTTATGAATAGTCAAATTCAGAATAACATATCCCAAAAGAAAATGGTACATTAAAACTAAGGGTCCATTCAGATGGCTCTTTAGATCCGCACCAGGCACGAGTGCCTAGTGGATTTAAAGGTAATGTCCAGACACAAATATCTGGGAAATGTCCCTGTTCCATGGTCATCCCGTTTTGCTGCGCTTCGGAGCCGTACTTAAAAGATACCACTTTAAATCTGCAATTTTCTGGTCCTGATGGGACAACTGTGGACTTTCACTTGTCTGATCCCATTGGGGTGGTCTGACGTCAAACCATCCCGAACGGGCACGATTTAAAAAAAAACCCACTACTCAATATGCGCTTAAACGCATTTAAAAATGAGGCTGTGGAACCCCAATCCAGCGCCATGAACACTTCAATGTTTTGAATGACCTGTGAGTTTAAGGACGATGGGTTAATGGGATGGGAGCTGGAGGGAGGATGGGTCTTTTGACATGCAAAATAGTCCCTCCAGTGAGCACGATCTCAATGGCAAGGGGGATGGCCGGGACTCATTTAGTCCAGCCCTGCAAGTGTGAGTCAGAACAGAAAATGAAAGAAGAATTTGGTCGTGCTTGGGCTGTCCTGTTGGTCGGAATTACGGCTACGCATCCTTCACGTGGTGCTTTGAACATTTTATTCCACACACGTGGTAAGCAGTGGGGTACCGCAGGTCCACTGCTTTTTAACTTGTTCAATAATGATTTGGAGTTGGGAGTAAGCAGTGAAGTGGCTAAATTTGTGGATGATATGAAGTTGTTCAGGGTGGTGAAAACCAGTGAGGATTGTGAGGCACTCCAAAGGGATCTGTCAAGGATGGGTGAGTGGGCGTCAACATGGCAAATGGGGTTCAATGTGGCCAAGTGCAAGGTGATGTACATTGGAGTCCAAAATCCTAAATACACATTGATGGGGTCTGAACTGGCAGAGACTGATCAAGAGAGAGATCTTGGAGTTGTAGTAGATAACTCACTGAAAATGTCGAGACAGTGTGTGACTGCAATAAAGAAAGCCAATGCTCTGCTGGGGATTATTAGGAAGGGTATTGAAAACAGATCAGCCAATATAATAATGCCCCTATATAAATCAATGGTGAGACCTCATTTGGAATACTGTGTGCAGTTCTGGGCACCACACCTTAAAAAAGATATTATAGCTTTGGAAAAAGTGCAGAAAAGGGCAACTCGAATGATAAAAGGGTTGGAACACTTTCCCTATGAGGAAAGGTTAAAGCGCTTAGGGCTCTTTAGCTTGGAGAAAAGACGACTGAGGGGTGACATGATCGAGGTTTATAAGATTATGCATGGGAAAGAGCAGGTAGAGAAAGAGGTACTTTTCTCCCTTTCTCACAATACAAGAACCCGTGGGCACTCCATGAAATTGCTGAGCGGTCGGGTTAGAACGGATAAAAGGAAGTACTTCTTCACCCAAAGAGTGATTAACACATGGAATTCACTGCCACAGGAAGTGGTGGCGGCTACAAGCATGGACGGCTTCAAAAGGGAATTAGATAAGCATATGGAGCAGAGGTCCATCAGTGGCTATTAGCCACAAGGTATAGCTAGGGGCTCTGGGGCAAGTGATGCTCTGTCTTCTTGGTGCTTGGGGGGGGGGTCAACAGTGGGAGGGCTTCTAATGTCCTGGCCCCACTGCTGGACCTCCCCTAGGTTTTTTTGGATTGTAGACTTCTACTTAATGTTTAGTTGGAAACAACATGTCAACAACTCCTTGAAGCTTTTGTTGCTATTGTTGTGGCTGTTGGATGATCATTCCTTTGCTAAGTTAATAGTCCAGAATGATGGACCGATGTTCCTCAGTGGGATATGTCAGTACTGTCCCAAAGAATTTTTTTGTTGCTTGCAGAAATAAGGAGAATGTAAGAATATACGCTAGTGTTCTGCAGGGTTTTTTCTCTGTAGTTTTTTTCTTAAGTTAGAGTGAAAAGAAAATTCCATGTTATCTTCAAAATAGGGGAGGGAAAAATTAAATAAAATATTCACTTAGACCCTAAAATACAAACATTAGAATACTGGGTAAAAAGATAAACTAGCTTTTTATTACCTGTTCTATTTTTGCTTTAAAAAAATAGATTTCATATAAATCAGTACTGCAGGGTCACCCATTTTAGTCAGGGTCACCCATTTTAGATCTTTCCATCTTTCTAAATCTTTTTTAATTTCGTTAAGTAATTTGTTATAGTTATCTTCTATTAGAGTAATGTTTCGACTTGATATTGTGATTCCTAGATATTTAACCTTTTTAACTAATTCCATTTTAGACAAATCTTGAATTTTACCTTTTTATTTCTTTGTAGTTTTTTGTTAATATATTTGTTTTCTTAAAGTTGATTTTCAGTCCTGCTACTTGCCCATACTCTTGTATTGTCTGGATTAAATTCGTTATTCATATTATTGGGTTTTCTAATATAAATACCAAATCATCTGCATACGCTTGCAATTTAAATTCTTCCCCTTTTATTCAAAGCCCCTTAATTTGAGTATTATCTCTAACTTGTTCCATTAATGTTTCTAATGTAAAGATGAATAATAATGGTGATAAAGGGCATCCTTGTCTGGTCCCTTTTTGGATTTCAATATCTTGTGTCATATCGTTGTTTACTTGTAGTTTTGCTACTTGTTTATTATAAATAGCTCTAATCACCATTAAAAAACTCATGCCACAATTCCAAATTTCCAACTTATGAAGCATGAACTCCCAGTTCACATTATCAAAAGCTTTCTCTGCGTCCAGGAATATTAACACCATTTCTTTGTCCGAATATACTTCATAATATTCTAGAACATTTAGTATTGTCCTAATATTGTTCTTAAGTTGTTCCCTTGGGAGAAATCCAGCTTGATCTTAGTGTATTACTTGTATTAATGTTGTCTTCATTCTTGTGGCTAATATTGATGCAAATATCTTATAATCCGTGTTTAATAACGATATTGGTCTATAATTTTTGATATCCCTGTCATCCATATTTGATTTTTGAATTAACATTATTATCGCTTGATTCCATGTTTCTGGTATTTTCCCCATTACAGTTATATTTTGTAGTAAGTCTTTCAATATTAATATAATCTGTTCTTCATATCTTTGATATATTTCCATTGGAATCCCATCTGGTCCTGGAGATTTATTCTTCTTTATAATATTCCTTTCCTCTTGTTTCTTTAATTTATATGCCAGCCATCTTGTTGGCTTGTTGGCATTCTCAAAGTAATATTGTTTGACAAATTCTATATTTTTAGCAATTTCTTGAGTTAGAATGAGATTCATTTGGTGATGTAGGATTCTGAGATTTGTTTGTTTGTTTGTTGCTTCTATAGACGTATCTTTAAGTTTATCTTCCTCCTTCTGCATTTGCTTAGTAAGTTTTTCATATTCTTTCCTTCTTTGTTTCCTTTTCCAGGCCTCATGGTTAATAAAGCAGCCTCCAAAGTATGCCTTAAATGCATCCCATACTACTTCTATCGGGGTTTCTGGCCAAATATTTTGTTTGAAAAAAAATGTAATTTTTTCCTTCATTTTTTTTATCAAATTCTTTATCTTTTATTAAGTTTTTGTTCATTCTCCATCTTAACTTCCGTTGTTTATCTTTTAATGTTAACATTATAGGACTATGATCTGCGAATGTGTTAGGTAATATTTCCGCATCAACTATTTCTGGGACTAGTGTAGTCGACATCCAGGCCATATCAATCCGAGACCATGAATTATGTCTTGCTGAGTAAAATGTATAATCACTTTTCTCTATATTTCTCACTCTCCATGCATCTACTAAGCTATATTCTTCTGCCATTTCTAGAAATTCCTTTGGCAATTTATTTCCTATTTTTTTTCCAGCTTGCGTCTTCCTGTCTTTGCTCCCATCCATTACTGCATTAAAGTCTCCAATTATACAGATTTCTGATGTGTTATATGTTGTTAAACGATTTCTTAAATTTTTGAAAAATTGTTCTTGTCTTTGATTTGGTGCGTAAATATTTATTATCATAAGATTTTTCTTCTCTCTTGCGATCCTTATTCCTAATATTCTTCCATCTTCCAATGTATGTACCATTTCTGGATTTAAATATTCTTTAACATATATCGCTACTCCTCTTTTCTTTATAGCGTCTGAAGCTACGAATAGTTTACCTAATTTTTTATTTTCTAAATATTTCTGGTCTTGTTTTTTTATGTGCGTTTCTTGTATACATGTTATTTCTTTTTGAAGTTTGTTTAATTGGTGAAAAGTCTTCTTCTTTTGGTTTGGCTATTTAGACCATTAATGTTTACCAAGAGTATTTTACGGGTTTTTTTGTTTTTCCATTCTTTTTTTTATTTCCCTTTCCTTGTTCGTTTATTCTTTGTTGATATCTAGTTAGTATATGTGATGGCGTAAGATAAGTTCTTTTCCCTCTTTTTTTCTTTCTCTTTTCTCTTTTCTCTTTTTCTGTTTCTGTTTCTTCTCTTGCCTCTTCCTCTTCCTTCTCACTTCCTTCTCTCTGCCATCCCAGATTTTCTCTGTGTCTTTCCAAAAAATCTTCGACCTTAAAAATCAAATCTATCCTCTGTCTCCTTCCCTCAAAGGTAAATAATATTCTCTCTGGGATCAGCCACCTATATTGAATATCGTTATCTCTTAAGAGCTTTGTTAATATTGCATAATTTTGTCTCTTCTCCCTAATTCTCCAAGGTATTTCTTTTAAAAAATTTATTTCTGTGTCTTTTGTTACATTTGCTTCTTTCAATATTTTGTCTCTCATATTACTTCTTATAAATTTTATGCAAATTTCTCTAGGTACTTTATTTTTCCTTGCGTATAGGCTGTTTTTCCTGTATACTGGGTCTATCTGTTTTTCTAATTCTTCTTCTGTTGCTACATTCAGTTGTTCTGAAATGTTTTTAATCATTTCCTCTTTTAATTTCTCACCTAGGGTCTCAGGTATATTTTGAAACGTAATTAGTTGGTTCACTTTTTCCATTTCCTTTTTTTTTAAGCCCCCTGAGGGGGGGATTTTTTATTTGCATTTCTAAAAAACTACAACAGAAATTGGGGAGGGAAAATCTACAATCTATATGAAAAAGTAAAGAAAACCTAACTAAAACCCCAACAATTGAGGTTATACAATGCTTAAAACATAGTTATTACTCTTATACATTTGCTTTCAAACATGAAGAGTGCCCGCCAATCATCGCTTCTGTTGACAAAACCTGCTTATCTGACTGAACAGAGTGTAGTTTCAAAGCTATAATGCAATAATACAGCCCTTAAGAAAAGTTTAGCATCACCACGCTTTACTACCCCCTCCCAGGCATCTTTTAAAACCAATGTTCCCTCAGTAAGAACATTACAACACATTTTTCTTCTTCCGTCTTTGATGTATCTTCTTTCTTCAATTATCTTTTAGTTTCTATAAGTCCGGATCTGTCCATTCATGATATGAACCAAGTTCCTTTTTTCTTGGGAGATCTTTGCTTCCTTAGATCAAAAGAGTCTTTCCTTTTGTTGCAATTACAACACGCTCATTGGAGATTCTAATCTTTCTCTTAGCAAGCAGATAATATAAAGTTAGGGTAGCAAACCCTTTACTCCAAAGAAACCACTTTTCAATTATCTTGCCAGTCCAGCCACAAAAAACTAAACTTAGAATCTCCTTGCCATTCATATATCTTTATGATCTACGTACTGTTCTTTTAAAAGTGTAGCTGCGTTTAGTACAGATCCAGATCACTTCTCACTTTAGCCACCAGAGGGCCCACGATTCACTTTAAAGAGAGAGTCTGTAGTTAGGTCACAACCTAACTTTCCGCTGTCTCCTTTCTGAAGAAAACATTGGTCCCGCCTCCCTCTTCGCCTCTCGTCGCCATCTTTTGGGGATGTTTACATCAGCTGAGAAAGAATGCCAAAGTCTCTAAGGTCTGTTTAAATGCTCCTCTTTCTTTTAGAAAAACTCTCTGCTACAGTCCATCACCACAGTTTGATCAGTCCCTCCCTCCTTGCTTTTGCATTTGCTTAAAACCTAGGGAGATAGGGCGTCCCCTCCCCCCCTTCGTTTGTACGCTTGTAGTGGAGGGACTTCACTTCTAGGCTTTAGTGACTCATTTCAATGACAACTTACTCATCAATCCTTGAATCGATCCAACCAGGTCCTAAAATGGCCCCTGGGATAACACCAGGCAGAGAAAATCGCTAAACCTCCAAATGCTTGTTCCGGTGGTCGCTTCTAGTCCAGTACTGGGAATCAGGGTAGGACCTTCAGGGCCGAGAGTAGCCCCCCCTGTATCGGCCACCGGCCGGAGGTAGGGCTCTCCAAAGCCCCCTGGCTAGAAGCCCATTGCCTATGGGCTTCATGGGGGAGCGTGCACCATCACGCTCCCTCCTAATCCCCGATTCATGGCACACGTCTCTCGGAGGAACCCAGAGACGACGCCATCGTTCAACAGGGTAGGACCTTCAGGGCAGAGAGTAGCCCCCCTGTACCGGCTACCGGCTGGAGGTAGGGCTCTCCAAAGCCCCCTGGCTAGAAGCCCATTGCCTATGGGCTTCATGGGGGAGCGTGCACCATCACGCTCCCTCCTAATCCCCGATTCATGGCACACGTCTCTCAGAGGAACCCAGAGACAACGCCATCGTTCAAAGCGCCAAAGACAAGAAGTCCCTTTTCCCATTTCCAATCCCATCAGGGCCTCTTCTATTTCATCTGTTTTAATTTTAACTTCCTGTACTTCCAATTTCATGCCTTTAATCTTTTCCTCCATGTTGGTACTTGCTGCTACTATTTTTAGAATTTCCTGTTTATTTTCTTTTATTTGCTTTTTTATTTCTTCTGTTTCTGTACTTATTTGTTGCGTTAAATTGTGCATCTGGGCTTGAATTGGCTCCATCTCTTGCCTAATCAATGGTGGTAATGTCACTTCCATGAAAGTTTTCATTTCCGTTGCAAAGCACTCTTGAATTAGGCTTTTTAAATCTTTCATGTTTATTTGTACTGAGCTCATTGTGTTGGTCTTTGGCTTTGCACACTAACCTGTCCTGGGGATTTTATAGAAGATTTTCTAAGCCCACTGGTCCTACTATTTCCTGTAGCCATTCGCATGTTCAATTATTACTTCTATTTTTATCTATCTAAATGTATTTTATTTCACTTCCCATTTGTTTAATTCTTTCCAATTTTCTTTATTTTCGTTTATTGTTGTTATTATTTATTATTATCGTATTTCTCTCTCTATGTTTCCTCTCCTTTTTTCCTGGTCTGTCTACTTATCCCTCTATTAACTATGGCCCTTTGTTTTCCTTTCTATTTGTTCTACTTGTACTTCCCCCCCAACTTTCCTCTGTGTCTCTCCGCTCTAATCCCAGTTATCCCGTTCTTCTGGCCCACGTCTGTCCCTCCTCTCTTCTCTGCTCCGCTCTTGCTCGGCTCGGCTTCACTCGTGTACTTTCGGAACTTCTTGGGCTTCTTGACGCTGCCTCTCTCCGCTCAGTCCACTCGGTTCTTTCCGGCTCTTTCTGTCTCTACTCGGCTCCGTTCAAGCTCTCTCGGCTCCACTCCCCCTCGGCTCATCACGACTCATCACCTCCCGATTTCGCTTGTCCCAGCTCAGCTCGGCTCCCGGATGTCTCTGCCCAATCTCCCTCCGTTCCGCTCTGCTCTTTTCAGCTCCTTCTGTCCCGACTTGACTTCACACGATCCTTTCATCTCCACGCCCGCTCCCACTCATCTCCCGTCCAACTCCACTCATCTCCTCTGACTCTGCTCCTCCAGCTCCACTCGGCCCCGACTCTCCCAGTCGCCCAACGTTCCGCCTTTCAATCTCCTCGTCCCTGGGGCTTCGGTTCCCTCTGATGGGCCTATTATAACAGGAGACACCAGACACAAGTGTAATATCTATAGGTAACATTATTTTATTACAGCTATTCTGTACTTTTCACTGCTCCTTCTCCTGGTTCCTAAATTCAACTTGGAGTTTAGTTTAATGGCCACCTTAGTGCCTCCACCCAATTTTCTCCCTTAGTCATTGAGCCTCGCTTCAGTTGCCAGATTGTTCTGAAGTTAAAGTTTTTTATGTTTGCTGACTCTGTTGGTTCTGCTGGTTCTTGTGAGGTGCGTCTTTCCGCCTGGCATTTCTCTTGTTGGGCATCCTTAACAGCCGTCGCTTCAAAGCACCTTTGCTCCTCCAGACAGCTTTGCCATTTCTGTCTGGTTACAAAGTCGAGCTTCTTGTGTTGTGTTTCTCCTCCAGAAAAACACTTTTTTGGATGTTGGATAGCTCAAAACAAACTTTAAGGATAGAGCTTAATGGTCAGCAGCAGCTGCCCATGTCTGCTCTCATCGCCACCCCCTACCACTGGGTTTCCTAAGCTGCCAACTTTGGCCCATTTTTTACATGTCAAATTAACATGATTGGCCATTCAGACCTGAAAACTGAGAATAAATCTTTCTTGTGGAAAGGTTGTACAGATGGGTGGATTTTTACTCTGGATCAATGAATAGACTATGACAATGAGTTTTTGCTATTTTCTCAGCTGAGATCTAGATATGACTTGTCAACCTCTGTTGAGTGGCAACATTTACAACTACAACATCCATTGGTGTCTAAATATTGCCCTGCAGAACTAAGTGATTCAGAATTTCCCCTACACTTTAAAACTCTCATTGAACCAATTGTCAGGTCTCCCAGTTAAGACATTCTCCACTACACACTTTGGCAGTGATAGTTTATTGAGAGATACTTACTTCAGGAAACATGCTCTGTGTCAGAACTGGAAAAAGGCACGCAAAAGCCCCTATTATAGTTAATACAAAATACACCCCAATCCTCTTGCATATGTCACCATTCATCCCCTACAGTTACTATAGCAACCCTGACAGATACTCAGTGCCTTATCTACATCTTAGCCTGGCAGAAAAGCCTCCAAGGCCAGATCCCTTGGGAACTAGCTTTGGGGAGCAGCTTTGAGGAAAACTTATGGCTTCTACAAGGGTCCACTCTAAACACCCATGCACTCCCCTCAGGAATTCCCTCCCCGTATCTATGGCAAGCAGTGAAGTGGAACACAGTGAAATGAAACCAATGCTTGACACCAATGCAGAAAACTTTTGAATGTATGGCATATAGACAATTGTGGATGGACATATTTTTAGATAGCTGGAAACCTTTTATAGATGCTTTTGTATAGACTTGCCACTATTGCGATGTACTCTGTTGCTTTTCTGCTCGGGCACTGTAATTATTTTTTAAAAAAATCAGACCACTTTTCCTCAGTAACCTTAATTAACCAGTCTGCTCAGCTTCAGTCAGACATTTAGCCTACTGATCTCAGTGATCACCTATCAGATCCTTTATCTCACTCCAGAATAACTGTTGGACTCTCAGTTTTGCCCCTCCCAAACAGCATTCTAACATTCTCTCCCTCCTGACTAGATGTTGCTGTGGCTCTGCACATTGATGGGTGATTTGTACATGATACGACAAAGGGCATGACAGTCATTTGTCTATCACACTGGGCCAGTCAAAACTTGGGGTACAGGTTCAAATAGTCCCTCAGAGATTATTCTTGACCAATCACTTCAAAATTAAAGGAGTTTTAAGTGCAAAGAGGTGAAAGGACTAATAATAATTTATTAGGGCAATTGAAAGCCTAGTCCAAATGGCAAAGTTCTGCCTGGTGAGTCACTTTCCAGAGCATCCATCACCATAAAAACATCATCCCCCTTCCTTGAATGTTACTTTGGGGTCCTGTTTCCCAGTTCCAAAAGATAAACCTGTGTTGTTCTAAAAACATATTTATCATTTCCTAATATCAGGATCCCAGACTCTGCCCTGACCTCCATACATTAGATGTATCATTTTCTAGGGCTTACACACATCCTTCAACAAAAACTGGGCTGGACTTGTTAATGGAAATCATGGTCTCCTAAAGATCTGAAAAAGATGTAAGGTAGTGTTACTTGGAAAAGCTTTTTCAGTGATAGTTTTAGGTAGCTGATCAGACAGTTGTGTCATTAACCTGCCCCCGCTGTATGAGTTGAAGCACCTTCCACTCATACAAATGCAGGTGTGGATCCAATCCAACTATTTTATATGAGAATTTCATCTTTGTAATACATGGGATTTTGAGGGCAAACAACAAACAGCACTTAAATTATTTTGAATGGAGGTCAAATTATTATTAACATAGTTATCTGAGCAAGATCATATCAACTTGGCAACGTACATCAGTGAAATTATATCTCTGTGACTTCTACCATGAAAACTATCAGAGTCATTAATTTCCTCTCAATAGCTGAAATATACAGAAATTGAAGACTTTAAACACTAAATAAAAAGAAAAGAGATAATAAAGTAGAGTGGGAGGGATCAAAATTGTGCTCCAAGGATGTGGTCCTTATTTTTTTCTTTTGCAGTAGTCCCTCATCCACTTATCATGGAGATATATGAGAAGGCTAAAGAAATGTCAGGGCAGATTTACCAGGCTCCCAACAGGAGTGGGGAATCCCCCACCCTGGCTGTTGTTTCATGCTGCCATTTTGGCTGTCAGTGGGAGGGGGGAAATCAAAGTGAGGTGATGGCATAATCTCACTTCTAGGAAATACCCTAACATGATGTCAGTCCACTCTAGGAATCCCCAGGAACTCTATAGTTTCACCATTGAGTTTCCAGTGATTCCTAGAGAGGCATGACATCACTTCATGCTTTTCCTAGGAAGAGACATCATGCTATCACCTGACAGCATCCACCATGTCCCACACAGGCTTCCTGTATTAGAGGCAGACATGGTTAAAGACATGGTTAATATTTTTGTACTACCAGCAATCATATATGACAGTTTTGCTTGTTAACATTGTCCTTTATCTTTCTTTGCTTTTTGCCTCATCATTTCCTTAAAATTTCAATATATCTGGGGAGCAAATAATCAGAAATATTATTTGAGATAAACCAGGCTTGTTCTTCATGTATCATTAAAAGCCATCTTCAAAATTATTTTGTTCTTCACCAGGCCTGTATTCATTTAGGAACAATGGAATTTTAATATGCAAGAAGTATTGTTTTCAGAACATGTTTAGGTTAACATTTTATTTCATAAGTGCACAGCCTTGGAAAGAAGAATCCATAAAAGAAAGTACTTATATTTTGAGATGGAAATCAATCTGTCACTTTCCCCTATACCTGACTAAAGGATCAGCAGCCTGACAGCTTCGTTAAAATAAGATGAAATGCCTTTAATTTCCACCAAGATGTCACAAGGCACTTAATTTTCTTTCCACAAGTAAAATAACATATCATGAAATCAAACAAAAAGATTTAAAAGCAAACTGTTAAAGGATTATCCTTTAAATTTATTGAAAATCTCTCCCTCTTACCAAGGTCTATCTGGTAGAGAAAAAAGATGGATTTGTGGGTCACTATACCACTGCCATAGTGTATGAAGTGGCCTTTAGAAAATGTGATTGAAACTAACAAATAATATTCAAGATATCCAGGATTTCCACACTGAAAAATTAAATTCATAAATGTAGCTAAACCTCAACGTTTGCCTTGAGCTTATGAAAAGCATGGGTAAGAATAAATAAGCTGTTTATCAAAATGCCTCGTACCGTGCCTCCCTCCCTTCATGGGTTTAGATGGCCAGCAAACTGCCTGAATAACAGACAAAGACAATAAAGAGCAATCCAACTACAAAAAGATGTCCAATTCAGAAAATTACAGCCAAAATAACTCTCCAGACATCAATGGATCGATCCATGATAAAAATGGTTGTTGAATTACAATGAAAAAGTTCTGTGAAACAGTTCCATATTGCACAGTCTTCTAAAAGCCAACGGAGAAGCACAGTGAAAGGTCACCACTATGTAAAACTTTAAAATAAACTTTCCTAGATCTTGTTATTTTCTGTAAAGACATGACATGAATGAGAATATCCTGCTCTGCAGTGTCATATCACGGTATCTGATACAACTCAGGGTACAGTTTGGACACAAGATGCAGAAACATTGCAGAAGCTAAGCAGGTCTGGATCATCTCTGTGAATGGGAACCCACCTGGGAATCCTTGGTGTGCCACCTTGTGTTCCATAGAAGAAATGTCTGAATATCTGAAGTTTACATTATAGTTTTCAGGATAATTCATTGAATAATTAGATTAACAGAATAATTTCTGCCAGACAGAAAACACTGGGGGAAAAACACTGAGTAAGATTTTTATAACCATACCAGATAATTAGATAGCATATCTATGATGAAATACTTGGGAGTCATAATAGGCACACTGTGACTTACAATGATATATCATTGTCATAAATCTATTAATTTCCTTGTTGAGCTACACTTCCTACAATGACAGCTGTATGGAGGTAACTTTTAAAGTTGTGTCATTGCTTCGAGGCAATTTGGTTAAGCAGTTAATCCCTTCCCCATATACATCTGACTCCATATTGTTAATTATTATAATGAAGAATATAACACTAATATCTTGCAATTAACTGAAAATTTGGTTCTTCGAACACTGATGGCATACTTCAGTTATATTCCAACCACACCCGAGTCCTTCTGCAGCTCATTACTGCATAACATTCAGTTTGAGTAGTTTCCACCTTTGACCCTTTCTCCCTCTCTTTGATATATTCCCACCTTTTCCATTATGTTTGCATATTTCTGAAACCCTTATGAACAGCCAATTTCTCATGTGTGCATTTTTGCAAGGGTTTAATAGCAATAGGAAGCCAGCAGCACAACTGTATGGCAAGGGCACTTTTGAACAAAGTGCAGATGAGTTTGAGAGAATGGTGCCTAGAGCAGTCTGTTATTTTAGCCTTAAACAGAGTGTTATACAGTGAGTTGTTCATCCAGTTGCATTCTTATAGTTATGATATCTACTGAGGCTGTGTGGAAGGAGAATCTGGGATGTAACCATTCTACTCTCAGTCTGTTTTGCTAATTGAAACTATGCTTCTCATATAGTTAGCACTTTAAAAGGGGGAAGAGCTAAAAACAGGTGCAGGAGATCTGATTACCATCAGCAAAACTGAGTTGTACTTTGAGGGATAAACTGCCTCCTCTCTTCCAGTCTGGTCCTGATCCAAATCACACAGCCTACTTTTTATGGACTGATAGAGATCTACCATCTTCTTCATGTCTATTTTGGTCCATACCTCATAATAGAATGAGAGAAGGCAATGCAAAGCAGAGAGTTATACAGTAATTTAGTACTTTTGTTCTCAGTGATTTTATACATATTTATTTGGTTTGGGATCCATGTGAGTTTGATTTTTTTCTAGGATTTGGTACTGTTTCTTTCAAAATCTTTTGAGTGACACAAGGCAGGTCATTGGATGTCCTTGCACTTTTGCAAGAAAAAGAAAAAAGTTTGCTTTGGAAAGAAATCGTACAATGATAAACTCATGAGGCTGAAACTGTTGTAACCTGCCAGAAGAATAACTTGTGGTAGATTAAATAAGGTTAAACCCACAAGAAGTTTATTTCTGCCAGGAGACTAATAATACCCAGAAGTCTGAAGCTCAGTTCCTGGCTTTTTATATTTCAGAGAAGTTCTAGTCTATGTATCTACTACACAACCAAAGATTTCAGGATTATGTCTATTATTTATTTAAATATTTATATCCTACTGTTTGTTGTGGCTCATGATGGTAACAAATCACAATGTGAAATTTACAAAATAAAGCCAAAATTACACCACCCAAGCTGCCTGTAGTCTATACTCCATTAAAAGTCCTGGAAAATAAAATTGCCTTTCAGTGTCTAGTGAAAATGTCTAGAAATGGTGCCTTCCCCCTCACCTCCTCAGGGAGCCCATTCCACAAAGTGGGAGATACAGTGGAGAAGGCACAGGCTTTGTTTGATGCCAGGCATGATACCTTAAAGAGTGGAATAGCCCGGAGGTTGCAGTACGAGAACCATAGCTGGTGCATGGGGACATATGTGAGCAGACGGTCCTTAAGATACATGAGTCCTGCCTAATTATACCTAATATTTGCTGAGTTTCCCTAACAAAGTTAGTAGGTCCCTTGAGGAAGCACAAGCTTGACCCCAACAGCTCAAATTTGCCCACTGACAAAGTTAAAATTGGCAATATGGCACCACAGGCCACATCTCTGTTTTGTTACTTGCAGTGGACATGATGTAAATCCATGTTGAAAGAAATGGCTTCATAAATTCATCTTGATGCCAACTGCAGTCTGTTCACCAACATGTGTGTGTTTCTGATATTATGGCTGCAAGGCACTCTACAATGAGCTACCCTGCAGCTTATTATGGTTTCATTGTCTTAATTTTTGGCATGGTATATTCACTTTCTTCAGACTGCCGGTTTCTTTTCTGGAACAGGCAACATCACCCCAGCAGCTTTAATGGATGCAACTTTTTCTTCCTTCCTTCCTTCCTTCCTTTTTTAATAAGGCAGCAAGTTCTATCTAGAGACCTCCATCAACAATCTGTTCTGGAAGTCTGGTAAACCAGATGAACAAAACAGTCCTGATATGAGCGTGTCCCTTTTTTTTCTCAGCAGCTTTTGTAAGAAAGTCTGCCAGTATTTATACAGGCAAAGCCATTGGCTTCAGTTGAGCCTGAAACCAGTCATGAAATGGAAGGCAGAGATTTCTCCAGCCCAGAATGCTGTAATCATCATTAGCTTCCGGATATCTGTGTGTGCAAATGCCACAGGAAACCATTACAAATGTTCCAGATGGAAGACATTCAATAAGGGACCAGAATGTGTGACCCTCATTAGTTTTCAAATTTAGCTTGATACATTGAAGAGGAATTTCATAGCAGGAGTTCTAAACTGATGTCTTGCTAGAGGCCAAGTAGGTGAGTACTTTATTCATCTTAAAATATGCACTAAATATCCTTTTAGAAAAGCAAAAAAAAAAGAGAGAGAGAGCAAAATAAAGACAATTATTTTAAATATAAGATATGGCACCAATTGCCTGTACATATTATTCACTTTAAGATCATTGGACATTCAGGGCAGTTTACAAATATTAGTTACAAAATCAAACAACATAATCACTGGGCATGGAGCAAAATGTCCAAGTGTTAAGACTGGCCAGCATTTAAGGGGTACACAAACCTACCTTATCAGCTCCTGTTTGAACCCATTCAGCATAAGAGTATGGGGGGGGGGAGGATCAAAGAAAGGAGGTGTCTGGAGGTAAAATTCTGTTATTGATCATAAACTGTTTGGGAAATGCTGCTCTGTGGTATGTGTGGGGGGAGAGTAATCTTTCACAGAGGGTACAGATTCATGTTCAGTCCACATCCCACTGTCCTACCACCCCAAGTAATGTGCATATGCAATGTTTTACATTTGTGCTTATATACTGAATTATTCCCCACAACACCCACTTTATCTGTAACAATCCTTTCTTCATCTGATCTGCGATACTGTAGCCAGGATCAAAGATATAGCTTATTGGGTGAGGGTTTACAGAGACAGTATGTGCAGATTGCATTTATTCCAGATACCCTGACTCAGAAATAATACTTTTTAAAAATTTGCTATTTTACAGTGGCTCATACACTGGAAGTTGCTTATCTGTGGCTGCTAGTAAGCACTTCTGAAAAAAAAACACCAGTTAAAAATGGGCTACACTTGGATAAAGACTGTGGCTTAATGGGAAAGCATGTGGTTTGCATGCAGAAGGTCCCTGGTTCAATCCCTGGCATCTTCAGAACCCCATTCTGTTATTATGATTTTTACACTCCTATTAGGAGAGTAAATTATGCATGATCTTCTTGATACATACATTCAACCATTTGGTGTGAATAGGATAACATGTATATTTTCTAGCTTTGGTACATGCTTGGGTACATGGTGGGCCAGCTTTTGAGAGTACCTTTTCACATGCTCTGAATCTGTTTACACAAATATGTCTTCTTGACTTGGTCAACAGAAAGATGGGCTTAAAATAACTTCAATAAATAAATAAATAGCAAATGTGTGTATCCGGAGAATCACATGTAGCACAATACCCAAGTATGCAAGTTAGAACTGCCAAAATCATAATAACTGAAAAAGACAGAAGACAATAAAATAATATTTTTTCAGTGTGCATCCCTGGAGAATGGTTTTTGTTGTTCAGTCGCACAGTCGAGTCCGACTCTTTGCGACCCCATGGACCAGAATGGTAGCCAGTACTAAACTAGATTACTAATGGTCTCTATCAGTGTAATACAGCTTCAAATGTTCTTTTTCCTCATGACCAGTGTTTTCTGCCTTCATGAGAAAAAGAAGCAGGCAGTCTGGCCAACTTCCCAGCCATTCAGCTAAGGTTTCCTTCCTTCTTACAGGCCAGGCAAAAGAAATGACAGAGAGAAAATGTTCTATATCCCAAACGTTTCTAGGGAAGAACATTATTTCTATTTTGTGGGGAATTTAGCCAACATTTATTGCCAGTATCCAAAGTACAGCACAGGCAGTTCTTTGTACCCAAGGAGGATTTGGGCTTGTGTCCAAAATACCAGGCCTACATGCCCCATGGCAAACTACATTTCAAAAGGGTTAGGCTTTCCAAAGCAGCATGTGAAAATGCCACAGAGAAACCTCAAGATTTGGGGGGGGGGGTTGTTTGTTTGTTTTTAATAAACCAAGAAGTAAATAATCCCACTAGCATGTTCAGATAAGCACATCAATAGATGTTCTTCAGATCTTGATCCATACTTGTATCTTTCTAGAAGACCATAGAGATTTTTAAAATTGGCTTCTGGTGTTAGCTATTTTCAGATGCTCTATGTACAATAACATAGTTTTAGAGGGTAGCCTTCTTAGGCTGCCATAGAACAGCTAGAGCTGTTGAGTCCAGTAGCACTTTGGACTTTAAGGTGCTACTACACTTGAACCCAGCTATGTACAATAAATGCATGTGGGGAAGGAGAGGATCACAACAACTTGTGTTGATTGAAACATACACATCTATTTTGGTTCCCAAGTGCCTAGTATATGCATATACACCTGTACATGTCTAGGTTCTGTGCATACATAACAATTGAATGCATGTAGGTGGGGGTGCCACGACTCCAGGTGCATTCACATTACCAACTTTAATGAATATGGAGACTTAAAAATTCAAAGGAAAATAGCTTAGAAGACTGTCTCAGATGGATTGTATAGGCATTCATGTTTTGTATAAAGAATCATTTAGATTTTCATATAATTACAATATATGTATTTCATGCTTGCTACAGTCTATGAACTAAAAAGTTGCATAAGAAGCCTCAGTTAAAGAATCAAGGAAGATTTAAATGATTTACTAATGTGGAGCTGTGATTTCCTAAAATAAAAGCTTTAGTCACAGTATTAAAAATCACTTTGTATTTTTCACTTTATAGTATTAAAATCACTTTGTATATTGGCTGATTAAAAATGAAGAAAAATTATTGCAGTAATCCCAGCAAAAGATTATAATGACATAGGAGAACATTATGGAAATCACACTTGCATTGCCAGATGAGAAAAAGAATTGCATTCAATATCTTAGCCATAGCAATCAGCTGTTCCACAAAATCCTTTCTCTTCTCTCATCCTGGTTTGTCAGAGAACTATTACACTTTTTTAAAGTGTGAAGCAGAACTTCCTAGGGATGGTCCAAAAAGTGTTTGACTTCTGTTATTTCACCTGCTGTCTGATTTCAAATATAATGTGCCATATGTCTGGTCTCATAAAAATTGTTTTTAAGCTGTTTAGCATTGTGTACTGTCATGCTGCCCATTTCTAACAATAACAACAACAAAACCATCTCTCATTAAAATTTCATTTGCAGATTGCCAAGGCACAAAGATATAATTGAACTGATCATACAGGAAGTAACCAGAATTATGAAGCTTTTATGAATAATGCCAAAAAGTGAATCAGCTATATAAATTAGAGATATTGCTAAAATTTATAAGCACAATGTGAATTTGTTGAGCTCTGGGTGGTGTAGTGGATAGTGAATTGGGCTGCAAATGGAGAAACTCTGGTTCAAATCTCCCCTCTGCCTTTTTCTGCCATGAAGTCCTGGAGGATTTCAACATTCATGCAGAGGCCACCTTTTCAGACCAGACTCAGGAATTCGTGGTTGCCATGGCATCCGTGGGACTGTTCCAGTTTGTTTTGTTCCGGGTTGTTTTGAACCCAGTTCCTGAAAATGTATTTATAGTGGACTTGAACAGATTTCTGCTAATCTGATATCAACTAACCAATGTCATACTCTTTTTTTAAAAAAACAAAAAACAAAGCACTAGCCCATCCAAATACAAGAAAACCAATCAAAACATCAAAACAGTCAGCCTGCAACAAAGAAAAGAAAATAGATGGCCAAATAAAAACTAGAAAAAGATCATATCTTTGTAAATTGGATTTTTGGAATGATATACTGTTCAGAGAAAAATTGCATTAGTGGAAACCAAGTTGACACAAAATTATTATAGGCTTTATCAGAGTATGGTTGCATAGTGCCAATGGTAACCTTTGCCATAACAAAACAATGTCATACTCAAATCCAATGGTTCCCAAAGTGGGCAATACCACCCCTTTGGGTCAGTGGAATTACCTGGGGAGAGTTAGGGAAGAGGGCAGCAGTGGGTGCTGGAGTTGGGCCTCTTTGTTTGTGTTGTTCATTTATTTACAGTTTACCAAGCTACAGACTAGATGCTGGCAAATGGAATTCCAAATTTCTGCCTCTGCATAGGGCTGAAATCTGGTGGAAACTATCAGAGTCAGACCA
The DNA here is from genome assembly GCF_001447785.1 of Gekko japonicus. Taxonomy (NCBI): domain Eukaryota; kingdom Metazoa; phylum Chordata; class Lepidosauria; order Squamata; family Gekkonidae; genus Gekko; species Gekko japonicus. Next base: position 444,166 of record NW_015160248.1, read on the forward strand.
CTACACCATGTTTTGAGAAGCTGTCTGTAGAGGGATTTATTAATATGGCCCTGAGTTTCTGTCTAAATACCATTGGCCGGAATTAATGCTAATAGAGCTTTGCAGTATAGTCAATGTGAAAGTCTTGTAAGCTAAGGTTGACCGCTTTCTTTGTGCCCTTGGCTTTCTTATGCATAAAAGGATAGTTTATATTTTTCTAAGGTTATCATTTCCTTCCCCAGCATCTATGAGTCTCCACAGTGCTTTCTTGAAGGGTGAAGGTCTGCAGTATATGACCTACCAATAATGCTTGCTAAAACAGGGGTCACAGCTATGCACTGAACTTCCCATGTGGTTAAAACAGAGTCAAAACAATTAGTTATCTGCTGAAGGCACCTAGATTCTTAGAATGATCCTTTTTTTTTAATGCCCCCCGTAGGGGATTTTTTTATTGCATTTCCTATAAACTACAATGAAATTAGGGAGGGGATCTATAAACTATAGGAGAAAGTAAAGAAAACCCACTAAAACCCCAAGAGTCTGGTCATACATACTGCTTAACATATTGGCTTTTAGCTCAACATTCATTTCAAGTTCATTGAATGTGATAATCTAATAATCTGTTTAAAATCGAGTAAAAAATTATACTCCACCATATTTGACTTCATAAAGAGTAAAATAAGAAATAATTAAAACAAAACATTACAAGAGTTTCCAGATTTCAATCTCATCATTTATCCTTTTTCTTTCTCAAATGGTAGCTTTTCTTTTGGGCTGCTGCCCCCAGTTTAGAGTCTGAGTTCTCGTCAGAAGATGTCACTGCTCCCTCTTCTTCACTTTCTTTGGTGCTGTCGTCTTCCTCCTCTTCTTCCTCTCCTGCTGGATGAGTATGTTGATACAAAAATTCATGTGCCTTTTCCACAGAGTCATTTTTTTCTTTCTTGTCCATAAATTTGAAGATTATGTCTTCGGGTACAATCCATCTGTAGGGAATGTTGTTCCTCTGTAAATATAAAACCAAGTCTCTATATTTTGTTCTTTTCCTTCTTATTTCAAATGGAATGTCCTTCAACACTTTTATTTCTTTGTCCTTGCTTTTCAGGGTAGTTTCATTTGTCGCTTTGAGAATTTGGTCTCTTACTTGTCTTCTGAAGAATCTTATCATTACTTCCCCTGGCAGATTATTCTTTCTTGTAAATTCTGAATACGACCTATAGATCGTATCAATTTCGCTTTGGGATATGTCTGCTTTTACATCTGCCATAGGGCCTAAAACGTCACACATAGTCTGCTTCAGATTCTCTCCCTTCTCTTCCGGAACACCTTGAAATCTTAGAGCATAGCTTGCTCTTTCAATTTGTAGCTGTAACACATGAGACTTCTCCGTAAGTCTCTTTTTCTCCATCATCTGCAGTTGTTTTGTAAGCTTCTTGGTGTTGGCACCCACTTCTTTCAGCTCTTGCTAATTTTTTTCTGTTTTTTTAACTATCTCATTTAATAAGGTTTGCTGTGCATTGAACTTATGGTGCAATGCCGTGACTTGTTCCAGCAAAGGGCGCAATGCTTCAGTCAGCATCTTTTGCAGCTCTGTAGTTGTGTCCTGTTTAGGCACAGAACTCACTGGGCTGGCACTTCCAGCAAGAAGCTTAGGTTTCACTTGCGTGTCTTTCTCATCCTTCTTCATGGGTGCCATGTTTAAGAATTGTTTACTTTTTTGTAAAAGTTATCACAGTCTCTGCTACTCTTAAATCAGCCTGGTAAGTTCTTAAATACTCTTTATTTCAATGCGTCTTGCTTCATTAGCCCACCTCCCTTTTTGTAGTGGCTCAGAGTTTGCTTAGTTTTTCTTAGGGGAGGTTTCAAAGGGGAGGTTTTTGGCCAATTCTTCGGTGTTTTTCACTTAGACTTTTGACTCACATTTCATCGCTAAATCCGCTTTGGTTTTCTATTCGCTCGGCCATGAAACGCTTGCTCCGGTATGCAATTTTTAGTTCCCATTTGGGACACTCCCAGAGAAAGTGGCCGCCATGGCAAACATCGAAACCGGAAGTCCTGAATGATCCTTGATATGATATCTATGACCTTCTATTTGTCAAATACGTCCTTTCTTATCTATAGTATGAGTTCAGGGTGAAATTGTACTAGAGATATTCTTTTGGTAAAATTGTGTTTAGCCTTACATCAGCCATTTGAATTGAACCTAAGGGTCCAGAGGGTATAAATTATGAAAGATTTGTCTCCTCTGGACTTGCCATCAACAGCTCCTTGGGAGACCTTGGTGACCAGTCCAGAACATTCTGCATTTCCAAACCTCTCAGGTTTATACAAGTGCACTAATTCAAGTATTGGATTTTTATGAAATTATTGTATGCTGAATATGGAAATGTTATATAGTCTGTCTTAAAGATTTATAATTGATGAAGTGCTTTCTGTCTTAAAAGTTTATACTGGAATAAACTAGTTTTGTTTTAGAACCACTGTCTCTCTGTATACTTGATTCAGCCCCTTGCGAGTCTCCACCCAACCAATAAAAGAACTCAGGGGAACTGGGGGGTCTCAGGAACAATCCTGGGCTTCATAATCCCACAACACCGTCATCACCATGTGTGTTTTCAAGTTCTTACTGGTAAGTCCTTAACATAATAGAATTGAATGCCATATTTATTTTCTTGGGTTCTCTGTTACTGAACCTGTTGTTTACAAAGTGCACTTTTTAGCTATATAAGTATTATTTTTGTTGCAGCCTGCCCAATATGAATATTTCTACGTTATAGAAGTGTAATCCTTTGGGTTTGGCCCTCTATTGGAGTTTGGCAGGAAAAGGTATTTTATCCGTGAGATGGAGTTATAAGAGAGTCTTGAGGGGGGAAAGAGGATTCTAAGGAGAAAAAGGAGACAAAAGCCATCCGGGTCTAAGGGCAGAGAACAGAGTGACCTGAGAAAGAGCTTCAAGAGAGCTGCAGCCTCCAGAGATGTGCAGTGACACAGAAAGAATGAACATCAGCAGCAGCAGCACCACAGAGAGCCACAAAATGACTCAAAATGTGGAAGATATATTTTGAAGCATACTAAGGACAGAATTTGCATTATGGGGGGATGAGTGCCAGGCAATGAATCTTTGCTTCTCACTTGCATGCACTTTATAAAGGATGAAAGTTTGACTCAAGAGTCATTATTTGAAAACAAACAAACCTAAGACCAGATACTAAAGGTTTTTCCCCTCAATATTTCATGGAGTTGAACAGTTATTAAAAACAAGGAAATTTCACTTAATAACATACTTGCTTATACAACTGATAGAGAGCTATGAATGACTGGTCACTACAATGGGTGTGTTGCTTACTTGAAAAAAGCAGTGCCAAATGTCTTTACCATTCACTGTGTCATTCACTGTCAACATATGGTTGCAAAGAACCTCAATGATTGCTTGCACAAGTCATTACACACTGTCATTACTGCAATGGTTAAAATTAAATCCCACTCTCTCAATGATCAACTCTGCTGGAAGCTCTGTGTTGAGAATGATGAAGATTTTGGACATTTGCTGCTTCATACTAAAGCTCATTGTCTATCAAAAAGCTACTGTGTGAGATGCTTTTATAGCCTTTTTGACACTGTTGTGGAGGTTTTTGAAGACACAAATGCTTTGCTCAGTGACAAACTCAAAGAGATCAGGCATGACATAGCTTATTTATCAGAACTCTTTGCAAAGTTCAATGAAATAAATTTGCAGTTGCAAGGAAATGAAGTCAATCCTATTAAGACCAAACTTGTCATCTCTACATTTATTTCAAAGTTAGCCCTATTCAAACATAATATAGGCCTTCCAAGTCTGTCTGAGCTAAAAGAGAAAGGGGGGATACAAAATGATCTAAAGGTTTTTGTGACCATTTGGATATGCTGCATGAAGATATGTTTGAGCAACATGAGGATCTCCTTTCAATGGAAATTCCAGATTGGGTGATAAATCCATTTTCAGATACAAAGGAAGTTGGGGAAGCAGGAAGGCGCTAATTGAGGTACAAAATTACATTGAGCTAAAGCCAAAGTTTAATAAATTGTACCAAGAGTTTTGGTTACAAAAGTACATTTTTGATCACTATCCAGAAGTATGGACAGTAGCTAAGAAGTTCCTTGTTGCATTTCTAACATCATATTTGGTGGAATGTGTTTTAACAGTTGTCATCCAGTTTCTCTCCAAACGAAGAAATAGGGTTGTCAGCCCCCTGGTCTTGGTGGGGGTTCCCCTGCTTGGGGGGGCTTCAATATGCCCCCACCAGCTGGCTGGTGGGGGAAGCCCTGCCCCCAAGAATGACCACCAACCTGGCCACCCCTCTCCTTCCCCTCCTGCCTAATTTAAAGCACTTCAGCTGATCAGCAGGGACCACATGGCCAGCCAACCAGCTAGAGGGCCCTTTAAATCTAGCAAGAGGGATGGAGAGGGGCAGTCTCAGCCCCCACCCCACTTGCAAAAAGACCCTTTAAAGGATCTTTTTGCCAGCCGAGCATGGAAACCACTGATCTAACCCTTTTCCTGTCAAAGGGTAGTGAACCATTAGAATGGTCTACCTCCTGAGACTAATGGATCCACTTGGTTTCCAGAATGCTCTGGGAGATCTAGGGAATTTTAATGGTGACTCTACTATTGTTTTAGTAATGTTGTAGAACAGAGTACTGTTGAGGGAACTAGACAGCACCTCCCCCCAAACATCTTCTTTCACCTTGGGTAAATAATAGTCCCATGATATTGTCTTCTTCATATTTTATTAGAGAGGAAATGAAATAGAAAAGGAGCTTCACTGTTAGCAAACTTGCTCTGAATCTGACAGAATACTCCAAAGAGCAAAACATAGGCCTTCAAGTGCTGTGATAGCAATGAGGACAGCTTACTTCTCTGACACCATTGCATCAACTGAATCTCATCCTGCTGTACTTTTCAAGGTGCTTTGTGCTCTTCTACTGCCTCAGTCAATTCCCCATGCTGAAGATAAATTCAGTTTAATGCTATGATACTTTTTCAATATTCTTTGCCAGTAAAGTGTCTCATATCTGAGCTGATTTAGATGCCAGTCTGGATGCAGTTTATTTGTGTCAGAGGCATCTGTTTGTCAATTTTCTATGGTGTTTTTTTTCAGATTGATGTTTTCAGATTGGTTTCCCCAGATTGACATGGATAGGATTTTGGTGGGTTGTAAAGAACACCACTGGCAAATTAGATTCTTTCACTTCTTAGGTTATTAAATCTAGCAGGGATAAACAGGCTGTTCCTCCTTTCAGACATACCCTCTTTGTGGAAAGGATTTCTCCAAGATCATTGAAAGAAGCTATTGTGAGTTCTTTATTGGGGAGAAAAAGCAGTGTTGATGAAGGAAAGTCTTGGAAGTTACAGACCTATTTCAAATCTCCCATTCTTGGATAGGGGATTGAGAATGTGGTGGAAGAGCATTTCCTGAATGATTCATTTGCCCTTGATTCTTTTCAGACTGACTTCATACCTGGTTTTGGAACTGAGATGGGTTTAGTTGCTGTGGCTGATGATCTCCCCCCCCACACACACACACAAATGATAGAGACAAATTTTGTTAGATGCTAGTGACATTTGATCCTGTGAACCAGCAAACATAATTGAAATAGTTGGACAATGGAGTGCTTTGAATATCAGGGGATTTGTCCACAGCTCCGTACTCAACCATTTGTGTCCAGGTCTCAGACAAACAAAATTAATAGACTGTTGAAAACTCTGTCTTGTTCCCAGGTGTGTTTGATTTGGGAGTAAGGATGCTGAATTTCCAAGAGTCTCTCTGCCATGGCTGGTTCTAGCAACCACAGTTCTCAGGGGAGCAATGATTATGTGCATCATCACACATGTGCCAACATGACAAATTGGACGATGACTCTCAGAGAACTGCTTTTTCTGAGCATTAACTAAAACAATTGGAAATTTTAATCAATTCTCAGCTGAGCTGAAAATGCCCATCATGAGTATAGATGTACCAACATGCACATATTTAATACGCATTGAGTATTCTGGAATAAATGTTTATCAATTACAGAAGAAATATAGAACATCTCTAACAACAAAACCTATGGAATATATCAACTAATACCTTTCAAATTAAGTCTATAAATCAAAATGCTTCCTTTTCAAAATTATATTTTAAAAATATTTTGGTAACCCATTAAACTATTAATTTGTTACCCACAAATTCTTCCCACGATTAGCAAGGGTTAAAATGTTCAAGTTAGGATAGGTAAATAACAGTAGAACAAATAATGTAGAATTTGCAGGAACTGGTAGTGCTGCTATCAGTTATAAAGAACAAAACTATGTTCTTAGAATCATCATATTATTAAATAGACAAGAAATAAAGGTTCTGAGAAAAGAAGCATAGTGTTTTAAAGCAAAAATACAGACTACAAAGAAAAGTAGACTGAATGAATGACATACTAATGTGAGAAGAGCAGAAGTTTTCTAACCTGTAGACATAAATTTCTTATCATTAAGAGATTTCATCAGCATCCATGCAGTTCTTTCATTTAAATTTTTGTTAGGTTGATTTATCTCCATTTATTCTACCTGAAATGTATCTTCTCTACTAAGCACCAGGTCTGTTGAAGCTTGACACTACCCACAATATGTTCCTTGTTAATATAATATCTTTTGCTTGAACTATGCTTAAATAGTCCTTATTATTCAGTCTACCATCCAGGATTGTACAATGATTTGCAATGCCTCATAGCTTAAGATCAAAATGGCAAGAGCATGAATAAGAAAATTATTTACTGTGCACAAGTAATGACAGAGAAACACCTGTACTCATAGCTAATGAGAGAGAAAACACTGTTAGGCATAACTAATGATAGAGAAATCACTGCTATGGGATTATGTAATGAGTTGTGTACATTTTCCATAAATAGAAGAGCTGTTCACTGCTGGTTTTATAGATTTATTTTTATTGTGTATGCATGTGTGATATATAGTTTTTTCACACAATTGGAAAAAAACGTGTACATTTGGTGGGGAAAATTCACTGCAAGGAAAGACAAAATGTTATGAGAATTAAATATCATATTCAAGTCTTACAATGGGGTGTTTTATACCCTTAAGACTCAAGACAATGAACCAGGGGCCAACAGTTCTAGAGTCTTGCTCTGTGTGCTAAATTGCTTGCTATTCGTGAGAGCTGATGGCCCAGTCTCCTTTGCACAGCAGGGCCTTCTTCAACATGGCCAATAAAGCAATCACACTTTGCTTAGAGATAGCCAATGGAAGAGACTGAGCATAGGTGATTGAAAGCTCCAATAAGATTTTGCCAGGAGGTGTACAGCTGCTGCCCTCCAAGCTTGTCTCTATAATCTGACCAGATGACCTATGAGGTAAAATTGTACCAGACCCCTGGCTTGCTTTCAGACTCATCTGTCTCAAGTGACACATCATATTCCTCAGTAAATTAGAATTTCAGAAATCTAGTAGAAATGCTAGTAATCTAGGAGGAATGAGAACTTCAGAATCAATTCTTAGTCCAGTTCCAGAGAAAACAAGCAGTGCTTTCAAGAACTTACTACCAAACCCCTGTCTATAAGTTTGAACCTTACCTTACTTCCAATGTATTTGAAAAAATGTGTGTGCTCTTTGTTGGTCTTAAAGGTGCCATTGGACTCTAAATTAGATCTACTGCTTCAGACCAGCACAGCTGACCACCTGGATCTACCACTGTAGCTGATGTGTATTCAGAAATACAAGATCTTTGCACCTCATCCAACCCCCAGCATCACCTTTTTGATACTCCCAAGCTGGGGTAAGGAGCAGGAAAAATCCACTTCCATCAGCCTTTTCTATGGGTATGGCATAGAACTCAGCCCAGTATATGTAGTTTGACAAATTCCATAGAAGTTAACTGGAAGGAGGAGTGTTCTGAAACTGGAATGACAGACCCCAGAGTGGAATGACGGCCCCTGGGGGTAGCAGGAGTGTTATGGAACCGGAATGAGAGACCATGGAGTGGAATGACAGCCCCTGGGAGTAGCAGGAGTGTTATTTGACTAGAATGAGAGACCACGGAGTGGAATGACAGCCCATAGGTGTAGCAGGAGTGTTCTGAAACTGGAATGACAGGCCCCAAAGTGGAATGACAGCCCTTGGGGGTAGCAGGAGTGTTATGGAACCGGAATGAGAGATCACGGAGTGGAATGACAGTCCCTGGGGGTAGCAGATGTGTTCTGGGACTGGAATGACTGGCTCCTGAGTGGAATGACAGCCCCTGGGGGTAGTAGCAGTGTTCTGGGACTGGAATAACAGGCCCCAGAGTGGAATGACAGCCCCTCGGGGTAGCAGTTGTGTTCTGGGAGTGTAATGACAGGCCCAATGGTGGAATGACATCCCCTTGGAGTAAGAGGAGTGTCCTGGAACTGTAATGCCAGGCCTATCATTACAATCCCAGGACACATCTCCTACCCCCTGGGCTGTCATTCCACTCTGGATCCGGTTATTCCAGTCCCAGAATACTCCTGCTAACCCCAGGGGCTACCATTCCACTGTGGGGCCTGTCATTCCAGTCCCAGAACACTCAAGTAACCCCCGGGGGCCATCTAGTGATGAACAATAGATTGTGATTAGATAACTGAAAAAAAGACAAAGTGGACAGCTCCCCTAATGCTATCTTGAAAGCAGAGGCACAGCCGTTCTAAACCACATGGGATAACAACGGCACCAGGCTGATTCTAAAATGCATATGTAGATTCGGCTTGTAAGGTGGTGAGAACTGTTCCTGCCTGAGCACTACCTTTTTACTATATAGCTACCCCTTGTATGTCAGCATGCCACAGTTGGTCGGGAAGGCACCAACTCTCATGGTTGCTTGGAAATGATGTAAAGCAGAACTCTTAAAAAGGGCATTTAAGAGCATGTTGTCTTTAGAAAGTTTGAGCTGAAGGCTGTATTTTAGCATTTCAGATGATTTTGTGCTACATGCTGCTGTGATGTTTATTTTGAAGTATTTGTTTTTTTACTTTTTTGTATTCTGCCTTGGATCCTGTTGGTTAGAAACAGACTAGATTTAATAAGTAAATATGTAAATAACACTAACCTAAAATTAGGAAGATGAGTTCATGAAGCTTTTTTGGGAAGCTACACGTCTCAATGGATTGGTTCAGGAGGGTAGCCGTGTTGCTCTGCAGTAGAAGAGTGAGATTTGAGTCCAGTAGCACCTTAGAGATTAACAAGATTTTCAGAGTATAAACTTTCATGAGTCAGTTTTGAATACTGAAACCTTATATCTTGTTGGTCTCTAAGGCTACTGGACTGAAATCTAGCTCTTCAGTGGATTGTTATACTTTGAATTCTCTAAACTTTGCAAGGCCAGGTCTTGTAGAAAAAATCCTTCAAGAAGGAAATTACCGTAACCTGTTTTAAGGCTGGGAGCAGCTGCTGTACTCCCATTTGAATCTGTTGTCTAGTAATAATAGAGGACTATGAACTCAAGCATAGACACACATCAGAAATGGTGTAATGGTTGAGCAGTTGGACTAAGATCTAGGAAATCCAGTTTAAAACTAGGGTTGTCAACTGATCTCTCAGAATTTCTTCCCAGTGGGGACCCAAAGTGGTTTAGAACATTCTCTGCTTCTTCCATTTTATCCTTAACAACTCTGTGAGTGTAGGTTAGGCTGAGTGTGTGCAAGACTGGTCCAAAGTCACCCAGCAAGCATCCATGGCAGAGTGCTCTAAGGACTTCCAGTGTCAGTGGCGAGTGGTGAACGCAGCTTCTCAAAACTCAAACTCATAAATACACACATATGCTTGACAATGCTGCAAGAGACTACTTGGTTTGGCAACTATTTCAACTGAACATGCTGAAGCATCAGTGCTTGACCTGATGGAATTGGTGACAAAATTTGCTAAAGAAAAGGCACACAAAATGAGATTCTGAGGTACCTGAAATGGAAACATTAAAGAGACTTAATTTTCAACATCATAATTAACAGGATTTTTCAAAATGCTTTGTGATTTGTGTTTTTCTGTTTGAGAGAGAAAACCAGAGATTATATTATTTGTTCTCACAATTAAAAAAAGAAGAAAGAAATTAGCAATTTCAAATTTTGTGTTTTCATTCTTCCTAAAATGCATTTATGTTTGAAAATTGGTGGGCGCATGGGGGGGCAGCAGAAGGTAGCCTTGCCTAGTGTGCAAAAAAACCTGGCACCAACCCTGGAGACATCAGCCAGTTTTCTTAGCTTCTCTGCAGACCTGAAAGCCTGGAAATTAAGAAGCAGTATTTACTGGTCTTGCTCCAAGGAGATTTCTTTTATACTTGCACTTGTGTATTTGTTTCAAAGCCTTAGTGCTTTAATAAATAATAAGTATTTGTGGATCATACTAAAGGATTTACATCCCAATCTCCATGCATGATTTTTTCATTAACTGTATTTGAGACATATGCCTTTAAGTAGCGCTTGAATGTTATCTGACCTTGAGTAATTTGTGCTCTCCATAGTGTATTTTGTTTTTTTATTGTACTCAGAGGCAGACTGTTCCACTGCTCAACCGATCTTCCTAACTGTAAGAGTGGTTGAGCAGTGGAACAGTTTGCCTTGGGAGGTGGTGGATGCTCCTTCACTGGACGTTTTCAAGCGGAGGCTGGACGACCATCTTTCGGGTATGTTGTAGGTATGTAGGGCTATCTTTCAGTATACTCCTGCAGAGTGCAGGGGGTTGGACTAGATGACCTGCAAGGTCCCTTCCAACTCTAACATTCTATGATTCTGTGGTTCCATTGAATTTAGCACTGAATATCGACGGAAGTCTCCTGCATTTATATCTTCTGCTGTTGGCCTACATAGCATAGTTTTATCCCCGTGTCTCAAGAACATCTTGTGGATTTGGCCAGGCTGAGGATTGAATCAAACATTGCCAGAACAATTAATTTTGATGCTGTCATTAAAATTTTTTCACAAAAAAAGGCAAGGAAAGCTCATTTTAAAGTAAATACAAAGCCTTTTTTAAAAAAAAAAAAACTTTTTTGACTTAAAAGTGTATACATTCAGCAGCAGCATTTCCACATAAGTTTTAAATTTAAAAAGGTGGCTAATGGAGCAGGAAAGGGGCCCTAAATTTTTCTTTCCGCAACATCTCATAAAATTCCTCTCAGAGGTCCTGATGCTTGGTCTGCCTGTCTCATGTCTTTCTGTTGTTCCATGGAATAGAAGCATTTGCAATGGTGGATGGGTGCGCACCGAACCCAGGTGCAGAATCAAATAATACACCCTCATCGGCAGGTGGCCTCTCCACCTAGGGATGCCAAGTCCTACCTTAAGCCGCAGCGGGGGACTCCCGGCTTTTCTGGGAGCGTGCGCGCGCGCCACAAGCACATCACTCAGAAGTGTCGTGGCCGCGCCGGGCGCGCCGGGGGTGGGGCTGCGGTCATCCAAGGGAAAAACATAGAGTTTTCCCTCGGATGACTGTGGCTCCGCGCCCGGCGCGCCCGGTGGAACTGCATCACTTCTGGGTGATGTGCTGACGCCGGGCATGTCCCATGCTTTGGGGGTGGGGTTCCCCCGGGGGTACTTGGCAAGCCTATCTCCACCTGTCAGTTTCTGACCCAGCTAGTGGATGCCTTGGCTGAGTACCTACATCCATTATACCCTCCCAGCTGCCATGGAAGTACTTTGGGGAGCCCCTGTTGAAAGTCTGGGGGTGCCTGCCTTTCCATTGCATGAGTCAGCCCTGGAGGGGTGCAGTCCGGACCCAGGTGCAGAGTCAAATAATACACCTTCATCTGTGGGTGTGCTCTGCACCTGTCTATTTCTGCTGCAGCCTGGGGAGGGGGAGGCGGGCGTGACATTGTGCATTTGGGATGGGGGGGGTCTCCCATTTGTTTAAAGGCTCAAGAGCCAGTCTCAGTCACTTGCCACATCAATGAGATGATTGCTATGCACAGCCAATCCTTCCCAGGGCTGCAAGCCACAACATCCACGGATGTCATCTCATGTTCAGGCATTTTGGGGGTCTTCCTTTGGTTTCTGGGCCCTGAAAGCAGCATGTCACTCACTCCATAATTAGGATCATTGCTGCATATGGCTAATCCTTCGTGGGTATAGGTTCAAGTTGCTACCACATCCAGTGATGTCATTGAACGTGTGGAGGTTGGGAGGCCCCCTTTGGTTACAGAACCCCAGAAATGGCCATTCAATTGCATCGCTGGTGGTGTTCTGTATGGCCTTTCCTGGGGATTCGTTCAGGAATTTGTGGGGCCTACCCTTTGTTCTATGGCTCCAAAGCCACCTCCTTTCAGTTGCACTGCTGGCAAGGTGATTGCTGTGCATGGCCAATCCTTCCAGGGTGTTCGGTGTGGGTCACAAACCTGAATGGCCATGTCCAGTCTATCTTGTCCTCCTTATACCAGAGCCTGAGTGGGGGCGGATGACATATTGCATCCCAGAGTCTCTGGGGCCTTCCCTTTGTTCCATGGCTCCAGAGCCATGGCTCCAGAGCCTTTCACTTGCACCACTGGCAAGATGATTGCTGTGTATGGCCAATCCTTCTGGGGTGTCTGATTTGGGTTGTTAATCTGCGTGGCCACATCCAGTTACATCCCACCCAGACTTTCCATCCCTCTTTCAGACACTGGCTGCAAGCCACAGCCTGGGGAGGGGGTGACATAGAGCATTTGGGAGTTAGGGGGACCTCCCTTTGTTCCAGGGTTCCGGGGCTATTCCCTTTCACTTGCACCACTGGCAAGATGATTGCTGTGCATAGCCAGCCCTTCCTGGGAATAGGACGTTGACTGCAGGTTTGAGCCACCCCTTCCAATTGTGGTCTGCTCTCTCTCTCTCTCTCTCTCTCTCTCTCTCTCTCTCTCTCTCTCTGTGCTGCTTGGGTTTGGCTGTTAGGTGGACTCAGGGCTTTGAGCCAGCCTCTCACTGGCAAGAAGATCACTGTGCATGGCCAACCCTTCCTGGGAATAGGCCCTTGGCAGCAGGTCTGAGCCACACCTTCCAATTTTGGTATGCTCTTTCCTTTTTGGCATTGGGTGTTGAGGGGGGCAGTGTTTTGAGCCATGCTGTCAAGACGAATGCTGTGCTTGGCTAACCCTTCCCAGGAATACAACCTCAGCAGCAGGTTTGAGCCACACCTTCTTTTGGTCCACTGTTTCCTGTTGGACATTGGGTGTTACATGGACAAGACCTTTGAGCCAGCCTCTCACTCACCGAACTGTCGATATGATCGCTGTGCATAGCTAATCCTTTTCATTGTTATGAGCCACCACCACAACAGATGTCATGGGATGCTATGAGGTGAGGCTCGTCAGTGATGATCTTGGGTCTTCAAGCATGTTGTTGCTAGCTTCTGCATTTGGGTCTCCCCCTCTTTCAACATTGTTGAGTCTGGGTCTTCTACGTCTCAGGGCTTCGAACCACTTCCACATCTTCCTTCATGTTTCAACATTGCCAGATCTGGGTCTTCTTTGTCTTGAGCCCCAGGGGAGAAGGGGGTTGGCCACACCCATCAATCAACTTTTCCATGGACAATGAATGGGGCCCTGGGACACGGCCACCCGCAACACTGCGGGTGACTCCTGGGCCCAGGAGAGGTGGGGGATTGGCCATACCTAGTGATCTTCTTAACTGTGTCCAGCCAAGTTACTGTCTACAGGGCCCAGAGAAAGATGTTGTAGGACACGTGGGTTTTGGCCACTGTGTGACAGTGTTGGACTGGATGGGCCACTGGTCTGATTCAATGTGGCTTCTCTTATGTTCGTATGACAACCTCAGCAATCGTGCCACCTGTGCAATGGGTGACTGGATCCTGGGCCCATGCTTTCTGGTGCTGGGCTTGGAGCTGCCACAGAGGTGTGTACTTGAGGTGGGAGCAGCTTCCCCTCCCCACCCCATGAATCACTGCTGTCAGAGGCAGTGCCAAAAACTGTTTGCCTCTGTGGGGAGCCCCAGGAACAGATATGGGGAAGTAGGCTTTTAGATCCTTGGTGATGCCCTGCTAGAGCTGGCCTCCATTGCCCTAGCAGGATGGGTTTGGTGCCTGGGGACTGGGGGGCCTGTGACATGGGGGGGGTAGAGCATTCTTCTTCTCCACATGTTGAGCATCCTTCACACCCACTTTCATCCTGATTACATACAGAATGGCTCACACTCAGGAAGGGTGGACTGGTATAAACATGAGAGACTGCTGTTTTTTCCGGGTGAATATTGTTGTCTGTGTGTGCTTGCGAGCCTGAAAGTCATGGCGACTTCTGGTGAACCATTCAGACAGGTGGCTTGATAACCTGCCTCTGCATCTCCACCCTGGTATTCCTTGGAGGACACCCTTTCAAGTACTTGCCAGGGGTGACCTGGCTCAGCGTTTGAGATCTGATGAGACCAGGTTTGCCTGGGCTATCCAGGTTAGGGAGTGAGAGACTGTTTGAAGGGTGGTAACTGGAATGTAATCTGTCCCCCACTCTGAGAGATTGTAGAATAGTGAGTAGCAGGGTGAGGCTCTCTGTGTGTTTGGTGTGTGTAGCTTGTATGGGGTCCATTCTGCACCTGACATTTCCCCAAAAGCACTTTCTTAGGGGTACTTTCTTCGGGGGTCATAACTCAGACCCCCAATTCCAATCAACACATAAGTTGGAGGGCATGTAGGGAAGCATCCTAGGGAGGTCCACTGTGAGTTTGATGCCTCTAGATTGCACAGGGTGTGTTCTGTACACTTCTGAAGCTGTGCCTGACATTTCTCCAAAAGCACTTTCCTGGGGGGCACCTTATTATTTACTTATTTATTATTTTCAATTTATATCCCGCCTTGCTGGGACAAACTGGCTCAAGGTGGCATACATGGGTAAAATACAATAAAATAATGCATGGGTTAAAATGCAATAGAACAATCAATGCACTTAAATTCACATATACAGCATAAAGTGCAAATAAGGACAATACAGCTGATGGCAGCTTCAATAACGATCCAATGGTAGAAGGCGGTGTCCAACGGTGTACCATAAGGGCATGTTCCAATGACTCAGCAGTGGCAGCTCCTGATCGAAGGCCTGGTGGAAGAGCTCTGTTTTACAGGCCCTGTGGAACTGTAAAAAGGTCCCACAGGGCCCTGATGCTTTCCGGGAGCCCACTCCACCAGTGTGGAACCGCCACTGAAAAAGCCCTGGTTCTGGTAATGGCGAACCTGGCATCTTTTGGGCCAGGGAGAGTCAGGCGATTTTGCAACCCTGACCTCAGTGCTCTCTGGGGCACATATGGGGAAAGACGGTCCCTCAGGTAGACAGGCCCCCAACCATATAGGGCTTTAAAGGTCAAAACCAGCACCTTGAAATGAATCTGGTAAGCTATTGGAAGCCAGTGCAATCCCTTCAGCACAGGCTGGATGTGGTCTCGTGTAGAGAGGCCCATCAACAGCCTGGCTGCCACATTTTGCACTAGCTGTAGCTTCCAGATTTGAGACAAGGGCAGCCCCATGTAAAGAGCATTGCAGCAGTCTAATCTCGAAGTGACCATAGCATGAATCACTGTTGCCAGGTTATTGCATTCAAGGAAGGTAACCATGTGCCTAATCAGCTGTAGATGGTAAAAGGCTGCCTTGGCAGTGGATGCTACCTTGGTCTCCATTGTTAAGGCAGCATCCAGGAGCACTCCCAAGCTCCTGACGCTTGGCACTGGCACCAGTGGCACTCCATCGAAGGTCTGGGGGTGGGGCGTAACTCAGACTCCCGAAGTCCAATCTTCACCAGACTTGGTGGGCAGGTAGAAAAGCATTGGCTGGAGATCTCTTGTGAGTTTGGAGTCTCTAGTATAGGGGGGGGGCATTCTGCTGCATTATAAACTTAATGAACTGATTCAGTTCTTATGAGGTCATTTTAGTTCTGTTCGGCTCGTGGTTTGGTTTGTGGGTCCACTATGAACAGAACAGTTTTTCTGGTTTGTGCCCATCTCTAGTTGCTATTGTTAGCATCTGTATCTTTGGTGTAGAGGTTCAGTGCATGGACTCTAATCTGGGAGAACCGAGTTTGATTCCTCACTCCTTCACTTGCACCTGCTGGATGACCTTGGGCAAGCCATAGTTCTGGCACAGCTGTTCTTGAAAAAGAACAGTTTCTGTCAGAGCTCTCTCGGCCCCATCTACCTCACAGGGTGTCTGTTTTGGGGAGGGGAAAGGAAAGGAGTTTGTAAGCCACTCTGAGACTCCTTTGGGTAGTGACAAGCGGGGTATAAATCCAATCTCCTCCTTCTCCTCCTCCTCTTCTTCTTCTTCCCTGAAGAAACAAATTAATTACACAGTAGAACTAACTAGATAAAGAATGGCCTGTATTTAGCCTTATAAAGACGGTGCTAATTAGCCTTTCTAGCTTGTTTCTGTGTAATATCTTGAAATAGATTTCAGTCATGATTGAAGGATTGTGATTTATGGCCCATAACCCTATACATTTGTACCTGGAAGTAAGCACAATGGAATAAAGAGGACTTACTTCTGAGTAGATATGCATAAGATCTCAGTCTTAGTTCTGTACTTTTTGGGTCTATGGATTTCAGACTTATGGTCTTCACTTTCCAGTCTGTGAGGTTGTCCCTGAGTGGCAGGGCTATTGATGATAGCAACAAATATAGTGCCATAAATGTGTGCTGTGCTCTCAGAGTACAGGTCCTGCCCCAAGGAGCTTATAGTCTTATAGTCTTAAGTTACTTGACCCTGGTACACTCTAGATATGCATGTCTGTAACTATCATCATGCAACTCACAAAGCCATCCAGAATTTGCTGTTTCAATGATATTTCACCCCATTCTGAAACCTGCCTTTTCCCCATCACAAATCATGCTATAATAAGATTCATGCCTTTGGTAAAGCTGAAGCTGTCCCAACGTCTGTTCTGTTTGCAACAGTGGACAGCTACATGTTTCTAGGACGCTCACAAACAAGGCCACCACCCCTGCCCTTGTTTTTAGCATCTGGCAATCAAACGAATACTCTGTGCTAACATGGACCTGACCATTAAAAATGTTACGTGCTATTGCCTACACCATGCAAAATGATACATTAAGTACCTTAACAGCAAATCAATATAGGCTCCATAATTACTGTGCTAGCAGAACCAAATAGCTGCAATTGCTCTTTTGAAAAGCCAAGAGCACATTTCTGGCCTTCTGAGTGGAATTTCCAAGCGGGCACGCAGATCTGTTAATCAAAGTCTGATGAAGGCACAATTGTTTGCCATCCCATCAATCTGAAATCAAGTTAAGAGGCATTTTCCTAACCTGGAGCTGGCCATTATCATTTACACGACCATTGACTGACAGCTATTGACAGTTTGTTGTGATTAAAAGATGTTCCTGAAGAGGCAAACAGATCTGCAAAGTGTCCCAAACAAATCCTTTTTTTAAAAAAGAGCAAAGGATGAGAGAAGATTTCAGAGAAGTTAAGCATCATCATCCTAGGACAAACTTTTTGGGCATGCTGTGAAAACATCATAGCAATGGTCCTCAAAGTCTAATTAGGATGGCTAAAGGGAGTAAATGTAACTCCATAGGAATTGTTCTTTTCTTCCATTTCCCAATCCCCATGTATATCAAGAAGGTAGATCTAGGATTTTTATAAAAAAAAAATACACTGATAAAATAGGGGGGGGGGGAGAATACAGGGGTCTTGTGACACCATAAAGACTAACACACACACCCAGCATACACTTTCAGGGTCTTTAAAAAGTTTATACAAAGATAAAAATGTGTTAGTCTCAAAGGTACCACAAGATTCCTGTTTATTTTTGCTGCAACAGACTAACACACACACACACACTTTAATCTAGAAAGAGTCATTATGAGTAACTGCTACTTTGTAATCACTGTGGCATTCAACATGAGACACTGGCCCAGAATCATGAGAGATTCATAAATGCCAAACTATTAGCTAGGTGGATCCAAGAAAGGATCCATGGAAAATGATAGCATGGACCTTTTTTTTCTACATACTTTCTCTAACCTTCTATGGCTGATCCTTCCATTCCATGACATCTTCTACCATCTATGAAAGCATCATCACACCACTAGTTTTTCCTCCATCCCTATCAATCACTTTCTATTCCTACATTGCTTCAGGTTCATATAGGGAAAATGTCCACATGGTTCTTCATGTCCCAACCAGGGCCGGCTCACCCGCTAGGTGAACTAGGCATTCGCCTAGAGTGCAGGCTGGCCCTTAGGAGCACCAAACAGGACCCGGCACCCCCCTGCCAAAGCCCCCCAGCCCCCACCAAAAGGACGCAGAGGGGCGCAGCAGCAGCAGAGTCAAAAAAAGGATGGGCAGAGTGGCAGGCAGGGAGAGGAGCTCTGACAGGACTTTCATGCAGCCTCGTTCCCCGCCACCGCCTCGGGCAGCCAAAGGCAAGCTGGAGCATGACAGGCAGAGAAAAGGACAAAAAGAGAGGCGCTTCTGCTCTGCCCCGCCCACGGTCTCCTTCCCTCCCACAGTCCCACTCTCGTCTGTCTCTCGCACTGAAGAAGGGAAGGAAGGGAGAGTGGGCGGACAAGTGAGGGGAGGGTTGGAGCAGAAAGCGGCAGCCGGCCGTGCCCTTTCTTCACTCCAGATTGCGGGGCCGGCCAGGCAGGCACAGGCGTGCGGACGCACACACACACTCCCCCCTCCCTGCCTCTCGCTCTCCCCACCCCAGCAGCCTCCCTCCTCCTCCTCCTCTTCCTCCCTCCCCAGCCCAGCTGCAGAAATGAGGCTCGGCTGAATCTGGTAGTTCTGGCACTTCTCCGCCCGTGCCGCAGCCGCCCTGCAGCCCCAAGTCTCAAGGGCTCCAGCCCAGAGTGGCTCCCACCCCGCTCAGCTGCCCTGCGAAGCAGCCCCCAAGAGCCGAGCCAAGCAGAACTTCCCCCGCGGCCCCTGCTGCTGGCTATCGTGACCTGCAAGATTGTCGAGGCCAAGAGGAGGGGAGGAGGGGATGGCGCCGGAGGGGGTGGCCAGCTGGGAGGTCTCCAGGCCCCACCAGGAGGTTGGCATCTGCACCTCGCCTAGGGCGCATGAAACACCTCGGGCCGGCCCTGGACCCAACATACCCTCTTTTCTAACACTGAAAGTTCCACAGAAGACATACTTTTGGATCTGATCACCTCTGTTCATTTTGATTGCTGCCTTTTGTTTACTGGATTAATTTCAAGGATGAGAAGCTTAACCCTCTACCATTCAAAAAGCCCTTTTTGAAGATGACTTGGCAATTGATTCAGCTGCAGATAAACCAAACTCAGAGGTCATTTCGGGGGGGGGAATGTGGGGGAACGCAGTTCCCCCGGGTGAGGTGCAGGGGGGCGGGGCACATGACGAAGCCCCACCCCGTGCTTCCGGCTGCCCTGCTTCCAGCCCTCATTCAGCCAGGAGGAGGCAGGAGAAGAGGGAGGGTAAGTTGCTTCCTCCCCGCCTCTCCCCACCCCTGCCTGCCTGGGGACAGGGAGGGCCTTGGCGGGGCTTCCTTGCACTCCCGCCGGCCTTGCAGGTCCACCGCCAGGCCCCTGATGTCAGGGTGTGTGGCATATGCTAATGAGTTATGCTAATGAGTCCCCCTAGCTCTTTTTCTATGAAATGACCCCTGACAAACTTATCAAAGACGTAGCAATGCCAAACAGGGCACAGGAATAGCTGTGGGCAGGCCTAGTACAACTAATCCACCATTACGTGTGCACAGTTAACTATAACTGTGAACAAGATTTCTAGTCAGCTTATAAATACCTCTTGTCTAAACATAAGCAGGACTGATCTATTCTAGGGTTTAACCCTCCTGAGGTGCAGTGCTGGTGAATTTGGTATTGATCTGTCTCTTAGGATTGTTATTAGAGAAAAAAGCAATTCAGTATGATTAGCGTTATTTCATAATACTTTCTATATTCTAAATGTCTTTTGTTCTCACTAAATCATATTATAGCATGGCATTAAGCATGCTGTGTTCTTGCTGTCGAGTATAGAGCCCTAGGCTGATTTCTTAGCATGACACAAGACATCAAGAGGCCACTCAGTGCTGAATCACATATAAATTAGAGTCAATCAATCTCCATTTATCAGCGAAAGTTTTGAGTATTAGCTGCTGTTTGCACTATTTGATCTTAACTGTATAAATTAGCAGCTACTTACCCTCCTCATGGGATTCAAGAGTCCTGTGGATCGGAACATATATCAATTGCATCTTCTCAGAAATTATTTATGTAATCATACCAAAACACTAGACTTAGACAATTGTGATCTCCCCCCCCCATCTTTCTTGTATATTTGAATATTTGAAATATGATTTCCCTACAGTGTCATGATCTTTCCAATGGACCTTTTAAAATCCTTACCATAAAGTATGAAATTAACTCATGTCTGTTTGTCTATCTATGCCTTTCCCCCCTCATATGTGGTGTTGTGATAGAGATAAAAAGTATTGGTCTTGGATCCATGAAATATTACAAAACATGTTAGAATGTATTGTACTGTTTACTCCTGAACTATCTCTATTGAATGTAATGCCAGAAAATTGTAAAAGACAAGATTCTTACCTTATCATACACCTAGTGACTACTGCAAAAATCTCATATGCTAAATATTGGAGGAAAAGCGAACTACCTTCTAAAGAACTATGTAAAACTCTTGAAAGGGATGAGATGGACAAATTGACTTTAATTTTGAGAGGACAAGAAGAAGGAAGATTCCGTAATACATGGTCAAGATTTTATAAATGGCTGGAAGACTATTACAAATAAATAATATACACATATGAACATTTTAGGAGATAACATAGATTTCATTTTCATATTAATATGCAAAATACTTATGCAAAACTATTTGGTGATCATAATTGTAGTAAACATTGCAGGAGGTGACAGCTAGATAATATAGATAAGTATATGTAAACCCCATTTTACGTGTATGTGTTATGTCTGTTTTTGTTTGTTTTTGTTTGTTGATATGGAAAAAATAAAAAAAATCTTTTAAAAATGAGTTTATGGCCACATATATTAGGTTATTCCTTTTTATGTTCATACTGGGTGGTGGGGAGCATGGATAGGAATATGAGTATAGTTTAAGAAAATATCAGGTCCTTGGGTTGCAGTACCATGATATGATCTTTGTATATCATTTCAGAAATAACAGTGACAATAATATATATATACAAGAAAGAAGACCCGCGAAACTCGCGGGGGGGTGGGGTGGGGGAGCTCCAAACTGAGCTGGCGGAGGAGGAACCAGCAGGAGCCGGTAAGCGCTCCCCCCCTTCCTGCCGGTTCCTCTGTCTCCCCCCCTGCTCGATCTCTCCTCCCCCCGCTCCAAACCGAGGCCCAAGCGGCTTGCACCGGTGTGAGCAGAGAGACAGGGTGGCTCAAAGCCCTGAGTCCACCTGACACCCAAATCCCACTAGGGAAGAAGTGTTCACAATCAGGAGGGGAGGGAGGGTATAAAATGTGGGTCCTCGGCTGAGGCACCCAGTAGCTAAGCCTCTCTGCTCGGGGTGGTGTTCACAGTCAGGAATAAACAAATGTGCTCTGCTTTTAACAAGTTCCCTGCCTCTCTGTCTAACTGTGGATACCCAACAGAGGAGAGGGTGTGGAGCTGAACTGAGGGTTCATTTGTTTAGCGCCCAAACACAGCTTTACATAGGTTCAGTCCTTGGCATCTTTAGTGAACACATCTCTGGAAGCAAATGCTGGGGAAAACCTTTCCCTGCCTAGAATCCAGGAAAGCTGCTGCAGATAAGGCCACATTATACTACAGCAATCATGTCCACACAGGAAGACCCATTACAAACTGTTGTTATAATGCAATGATAGTGCAATATCCGGTGATGTGTGGATGCAGCCTCAAGTACACAGTACTAAGCTTGGCTTAGTGTAAGACAATTTTGTATGTGCAAAGAACAGCCAGAAAATGGGAGGGACTCAGGGAACACTTTTCTTACTGAAGGTACTACATTTGTTTGTTTGTTTGCTTCATTTAATGTCGGCCTTTCTGGCTGAGACTCAAGGCAGATTACAAAATTGTTAAAATTCAATTATATAGCAAAAGACATCCAATAAACAAAGCAATAGGACTGGGGATTACAGAATTAAAAACAACACAAAGGGTCTGGTCACATGGACCTCTTACCGCGCTAGTTTTCCCGCGATTTTTATATCCGCGACATTTTATATTGCTTGGAGGTGGTCAGACGGTCCCTCTGTCTTCCGCTTCCGTCGCGCAAAGTAGTGTTCATACAGGCGTTTATATATATATATATATATATGGGCATGCGCTTGTCTTCCCATGCGCTCGGGCGTACATACAAACTAATAAAAAGACTGCCATCCTATCTCCTATTTGCGGCCGCAAACACACACCCCCCAACCCAAGCACAGGAGCCGGGAGTGCCACCGACGAGTCACGGCAGATTGCTGTCCAGATACCAAAACCGCAGATACAAAGCACGAGATGTCGGAAAACACCTGCTCCAACGGGTGTCAAAAAAACGCGGGTGAAAGAGCTGAAACCGCGGGAATCTGCCGGCTTCAGAGCGGGAAGCGGGTTTGCCTATATAGACAGGAACCTTTACTGCGGGAGAGATCAGCTGCAAGTCCTGCACTAAACGTCCGTGTGACCAGACCCAAAGAGAAAACTGTTCAAAAGGAATGACATTGATAAGTCATGCCAACCTCCAGTTGAGGCCTGGAGTTCTTCTGGAATTACAACTGATCTCAACAGTACAGAAGTCAGTTTCTCTGGAGTAAACAGCTGCTTTGGAAGGACTGACCCTATGCAAAGCTGTGTTTGGGTGCTAAACAAATGATTACTAACCAATGAAATACAGGTTATGTGTTGTATTACAATATATTTTCTATCAGTACAAAATATTGTATAACAACTACAAAATATTGCATAACGTATACAGTAAAGGTCCAAAATAGTATAGTGACAAAATTTCTGGATAAAATGTTCATTTCGTAAGTCTTCTTCTGAACAGGACCAACGTATAGTTTCAAACGGCAAAAACAATTTTTTCCCCTGTTTGTTGAAGAAGTCTGTATACAGTTAACAGATCAACAATCTTCATGCAGGAAGAACAAATTCTTATGAGAGTTTGCAAGGCATATCAAAAATCTAAAGTTGGGCCATCCCATTCACCAGAATCAGAATGTTGCCTCTTTTTGCTTATTAGTGGCTGTGGTTCTCTGTTTTGTTTTGTTTGGCATAAGGACTGAACCTAGACATTTCCATGCAAAGTCTGTGCTCTGTTATTGAGCCATGGTCCCTCCAGAAGTTCATTGCCCAAATCAGTAGACGTTGCTTTGTCATTTGTCCACCTCCTTTATAGAAATTGTGATCCCAACCAAGGGTTTCATAGTGAGTGTGCTGATGCCATGATGATGCTTGTTCAAATTCACTGTACCAGTAGGAAGCCAATCAGGTGTGGACACGTGGCAATGCCACTGAGGGCAAATGGAGCCACTCAAACATTGCTCTCACTCTGAATAAGTGTTGGAGAAAAGGCTGGGAGTCTCTGTTGCCAGGGTAACAGAGCTGACACTTGGTATCTTGCTGTGCTTCACTGTGGCAAAGTAATTCTGCTCCCAAACTGAAACAATTCAGAATGCTATATTGGTCAAGCCTACAGCAGTGTAATGGGAGAAAATAGGATGAGAGTCCTTTGTTACTTTGTTATTCTTTGGTCACCAGTTGGTCATCACTGTTTTTTAGCATTTGGTTGTTGAGTGATATTTAATTGTCCATATACTTTCTATACATTCGTAGTGGGAAATGGGGGGTGGGGTGGGATAGTTATGCAATGTTATGGATTTCTTTAATAACATCAAATATTTTCTTTTGGCAGTTCTTTCTGAATTTTAATACTCTTGAGCATTATATTGAAACAATGCTTCACGTGGAGCTAAAGTGTGTTTTAGAACAAAATGCATAGAAAACAACCTGCTGATACTAGCCAGGGGAAAAGATTCCAGTGTCTGAACATGCTGTTATTGTCTAAACAAGGTATATGACTGGTTTTTATGATGAGCCCCTTCAGCACCAAAATATGCAGACTGTTCATTATTCAACAGCATAGAAGACTCTTGAGGTATAAATGCAAGCCCTTTGTGTTCCAATATTAGAGAAAAATCATTAAGCTTTTCAATAAAATTGTTTGAAACTCTGGGTCGAATGGGTAAAAGCACAGATGTATAAATATATCATTTTGTTCCCTTTTGTTCCTCTGTGTCATCATTGTGAATCTTCTTGTTTAATCCATTTTTGTTCCCGATGTTCCCAGTTAGTTTCTTTTATGCCATGTATACATTTCATGCCAATTGACTGCCATTTATATGCAACAGATGCAAAAATAATGTTAATAAAGCATACATTTGACAGGAAAACTCAGCAGGAGAAAATAAAGATCCCAGAGTTTGATTTATGCAGAAGAGATGAGAAATTGAAATGGAGTTTTCAGATTGAAACAATGAAGCTGGATCTGTTGAACTCATTAACAATCTGTTTTTATAGGAGCCATTAGTGGACTTTTAAAATGTAGGTACTAGCAGTTGAGGTTTGTTTTACATTTAATGCATGTGATAATGCAAATTTTGGCAAAATACTACAAATAATATGTCATCTATGAGGATTAGTACTTCCCAATATCTCTCTTAATGCAACCCTGAACCATTAGTATAGTTCAAATGAGGAAATGTTTAGCCAAATATGGAATGCAAAATCGAAATCTGTAGTTCATGAGAAAGGGATGAGCAGTGTTTGGTCCAGGGCTATTTTTGGGCAGGAACGCACAGGAACGGAGTTCCGGCTGGCTCCTGAGTTGTCCACGCCCAGCAGGAACTCGTTGGCATAATAGGCCACACCCAAAAACAGAAACTCATTAGGACTGGTTACATTAGGGGTGTGTGGCCTAACGTGCAAAGAGGTTCCTGCTACAAAAAAAGCTCTGGGTTTTGACAACAAACAAGGTAAACAGAATAAGAAGCAAAAGGTGGGTGTGGCTGGATGACCACACGTCTGGTAACATGGGGGTGCGGCCTAATATGCTAATGAATTTCTGCTCTTGGGTGTGGCCTATTATGCTAATGAGTTCCTGCTGGGCTTTTTCTACCAAAAAAGCCCTGGTTTGGTCAGTGCACTATTATTTCTCCACATTTATATCCTGCTTTTTAAAATAAAATATTATCTTCCTAGTAGCAATTTCCACCCTTTGAAATAGTTTTCTACTGCACTCAGAAAACAGGCAAAACAGCTTTAATTTATGTCAACAATCCAACTCTGAATGGCTACAGATTCTCAGAGAATTTTCCAGACATTTTGATACAAGCAAGTCTTTATATGCAAACTTTTTATGGGACTCCAAGAAACTCTTGGGTTCCCTTTGGGCCTAATTGGACCCCCTCTAGTGTGATGCACCTGCTGACTCCCCCATAGGGCCTGCCAGACATCTCCAGAGTTTTGACAGGGGCTACCCACAATGATGCCTTGGCAGCTTGGTGGGCACCCCACCCAGACATGCCTTCAGGCCCAACAAGAAAATTCCCCTGGTCACTGCCCATCCCTAGGTGAAATTTATAGATGCTCCTTGACCATTAGTGGAACCCATTGTACTGATAAGAGACCACCTGTTGTGATTGTGGATTGTACAAATGCAACGGAAAGGGGTACCCAAAGAGGGCCTTGCTTGTACAGGCAGATGTTTGTACAGGTGAATGTTTGGTGAGATGGATGTCGTTTCATGAGGTAGATATTGTGCTATGAGGTAGATGTTGGTTCATGAGGTAGGTGTTTGCTTGCGATGTAGATGTTTGTTTGGGTTGGCTGTGGGGCAAGCCCAACCCCATACAGCAGAGGCAGTCATCCTCCCATCCAAGTCCCAAGGGCACAACCCATGGGCCACATACTGGATCACTCAGAGAGGAGGAGGGGTGGGGGAGGGGACACACAAGGGGACAACACTGGGAAGCCTGGATCTTTCTCTGGCAGGTCTACAGTGATTGTGGCCCAGCAGAGGGAAGTTGTCCTTCAGGAAGGACAACTCATCTACCCTGGCCAGGTCTAGGCGGGAGAGGTGGGGGCTAAGAAGGTTTCCCAGGTAGGGGAACACCCACTCACTCTGGATGCTGTTGGGAGGGCACAAGAGGAGATTCATGGCCATGCAGGAGATGTCAGACCAATGACGGCCTTGCACAACCAGTACTCCAGGGGAATTGGAGCTGGCAGGTTCAGGGGACTTGGCAAGGTACTCCCTGACCATAACCTCAGTGGAATCCTGTGCCATAGCATGCCTGCCCCCCCAGCAGAGCTCCTGACCTTCCACTTTACCACTGACAGCTGGTAGTGCTGCTTCTGCTCATAGAGGGGTGCACCCCCCCCCAGCTTCTTCCGCCCACTGTTTTCTCTGGCCACGTTTGCTGGGCTGAACCCTCTGCACCTCTCTGCAGAGCTCACATTTGCAGTCCATGAGGTCTGTGTTATGGAGAGCAAAGCTGCCCTTGATCCAGTGGTCATATATGCAGACCAGCTTGTACTCCTGTTCATTGCAGAGGGATGCAAGCAAATGGTGACGCCCACCCATAACCTCTCTGTCAAAGCCCTGACCTTTGGGAGAGCAAACATCCCCTCAAGGCCCGGCTGTAGTGCAGAGGCCAGCATCTGGTCCAGCTCTTGAATCAGGGGGATTACTTGCCCCAGGCTGGCCATATGGGCTCAGAACACGTCGATGGTGTCCTGGAATGGCTTGAGGACATGCACCATTTGGGAGAGGGTCAGCCAGTCATTGGAGTTGATGCTGAGCTCCTCTTCTTTATGCAGGATGGTCACAGATGAGATGATATCCTGCACCATGCTTTTCTGCTCCACCAAAATCACAATTATGGTGTAGTTGGAGTTCCAGTGGGTGGCCACATCCTGGATGAGCAGGTGTTTGATTATTTGTTTGTTTATTTCTTCACATTTATAGCCCACCCTTCCCAGAAGTGGTCTCAGGGCAGGTAACAACACTTCATTTATACAAAATATTAGTTCATACAATAAAATAAAAATTTAAAACATCATCACAAATATTAAAATGGTTGTCACAGCTGATAACAAAGAATTTTTCTGGTTGTGGGAGGTTCCTGGCCATAGCCAGTATTTGTCTTGGGTTTGTTTTTTTTAAATTGTTAACAGAGTAACAAACACCTCAGAGAGGCCATATATGGATGCCCACTGCCTCAGCCAAGGGCCTGGCGGAACAGTTCCGTCCTGGAGGCCCTGCGGAATTGAAGTAGATCCCACGGGGCCCTGATCTCAATGGGGAGCATGTTCCACCAGGCAGGGGGCAGAGTTCATCCCTCTCCCCTTTCCTCTCATGCAACAGACACACAGGCATGATGCTGCACAAGACCTAAGCTTGAGGGTGGCAAATTCCCAGGTGGGCTTGACAGTGCTCCCAAGCCCCGAAGCATCCCTCACCACCAGGTGAAGCATGTGCGACAGGCAGACTATGTCCTTGTGGTGCACGATCCTCACCACTGCCTGCATGTTGGCCCCACCGTCCATGATCATATAGCCACAGGCGATGTTTCTGCCACCACTCCCTCAGGCTGCTCTGGATCGTGGCAGCAATGTTTGCTGCCCTGTGGTCTGCATCCATCCCCTGCACATAGATCGGAGCCATTTTGCCTCCAGATGGCAGGACTGTCCCCTCTTGGGGCCTGGACCCAACAGTCTGGACAGAGAGGTCCTCCAGTTGCCACCAGTGGGCTGCGAGGAAGAGGTAGCCATGCTGCTTGCCACCCCAGAGGTCCCCCATGAAGTGGATGGCTTGGCATTGTGCTGTGGAGAGCTTGGCCTTGACCAATGCCACTGCAGAGTGGTGCAAAGCAGGCAAGACTTGCCAGCTCATCATCCTCAAGGGGATAGAGTACCAGGGAGCCAGGTGGTGCAGCAGTGAGCAAAAGGATACATGAGGGAGAAAGGTTGGCCATCCACAGCAATCATCTCACCAATCAGGTGAGTGACTGCTTCCTCAGTCCTCCCCCTGCCCTGTTGCCTGACAGTGTTGGTGTCCCTGGGGGCATGACCTCTCGGAGGGTGGCCTGCCTTGGGGTCCAAACCATGGTTCCCAGAACCTTCCTTTGAGGGGCCTCCTGTTCCCCCATTTCTCCCTGCTGAGAAGGAGTGGGCCTCTTCCACCCACCCCCCCCCTGGTCGCCACTCCTTCCTCTGGTGCTGATATACTGGGGTGCACTTTTTGCAGGTGCCTCTGGAGAACAGTGGAGGACAGGTGTTGGGTGTCCCTGCCCCTCTGGACATGGGCATGGTACACTTGGCACTCCACCACATGGGGGTCTTTGGGGAGGGTGTGGAAGTATTTCCATATGGTGGCCTGGAAACATGACCCCACAGCCATAGATGGAACAGGTGGTGGCACAGCTGCTTTCTTGTACTGGGCTGGGAAGTGCCAGAGGGGGGCCTACCAGAGATGGCAGCAGGAGCAGCAGGGGGTTGGGATGCAGAAGGGGTGGATGCTTCACCATCACCATCCTCCTCTGAATCACTGCCATTGGAGCCCCCCCCCCTTCCAAACACTGTTAGCAACTGCAGCTGTTGGGGCAGTGCCAAAAACTGTTTCACATCCTGCGAGAGTCCCATTGATGGGACAGAGAAAGGAGGCTCCAAGACCCCTGCTGATGACGTGCTAGGGACATCTTCCATGAGGGAGGCTGTGTTTGTTGCCCAGGGACAGGGCCCTCTCGTAGATGGGAGGATGAGAACTCCTTCCCCCATGATGACCACCCCTTCCACCCACTCTCACCCTCATGGTACTGAAGTCCTGAGACTGCCCCTGAGTCCTAACACCCAAGCCCTGGCCCACCAAACACCCAAAGCCCAGCCCAGAGACTTTATCTCAAAAAGGAGGAGTGGGGTGTATAAATGAAAGCCCCCAGCCAAGGAGCCCACAGCAGATGCTAAGCCCCAAATGTCTGGCATGAGCAGAAAGGCTGGGTGGCACACAGAGCCCTGGCCTACAAGTATCCAAAGCCCACCAGCAGAGAGATAGAAGATCACACAATCACAGAAAGGAAGAATGGAGAGGGGGGATGAAATGCAGCCCCTCTTCAAAGGAATCCACAGCAGAAGTGAAGCCCCACCAGGCTGGGTGGCACACAGAGAACTGGCCCAACAAACACCCAAACCACAGCCCAGAGAGTTGAGGAAAAAATGAAGGGGTGGGAGGGGGGGTCTAGAAATGCAGCACCTCTTCAGAGGAATGCACAGCAGAAGCAAAGCCCCACTGCTCAACGTAAGCAGAAAGGCTGGGTGGTGCACACAGAGCAAAGAACAATCCCCTGTCCAGCAAAACTGATCAGCTTCCTTCCGCCTCTCTCTATTCCAGTCCTCTCCAACTTGCTGCAAAACCCAGCAAAGGAGGGCTGGGCTGCAGCTTGGGCTTTATATAGTTTTCAGATCCTAGAGCCAAATGGGAGCTCTGTAATTGGCTGCCAGCAGTGCCTGTCTAGCTTTCGAGGTTCCCTATTGCTGTTTCCAAGGCTGGAGAGAATTCCACCCTCACCATTGCCTTGGAGTCTGATTGATCAAAGCTGAGTTTTCTGGGAAACTTATCCATTCCCCAAACTGCTCCAAACTACCCCCAAAGTTCAGGAAATCTTCATGATGCATGTGCTTTCATGAACATCACTTTACAACCCCCAAGCCAGCCCAAATTCAGCATGAACTTTGCTTTGTTCACTGGTTTGTGCCCTTTTGTAATAGCAACCTTTCACTTGGGTGATCAAGGCTGCCAATACCCAACTGCAATTAACCACAGTAGGGAAAAAAGGGAAAGAAGACAAGAAGAAGACAGGCACCCTGACTTTGCCTATCTTCTTTCCATAACTAATGCCAATTGCTACAGATGCCCAGCAGTTTTTATGTGGAAACCTCAAGCACAAAGCTAAGACTTCAGTATGAATAGGGACCCCTACCAATCTACACCCAGCCATCTTTTAGTGTCAAAATACACTGAAAAATCTGATCATGGATCTCTTACATCACACATCATTTGGCCCTCAGCCTGGATAATTGCCTGTTTTTGTTCCTGAATTCTAATAGCGTCCCAGAAAAGACATTTGCCATTCCCAGGTTTCCATTTGAATATCATATCCTATTTATAGCCTAGGAACTACAAGTAATGACAGCTTTCAAATGTTCATGATGAATGGCAAAGGTCTAATTATATTTCCAGAGTAAAATCTGATTGCTGAAAAAAAAAAGAGGGGAAATGTCTCTCCTTCATCAGGAAAGTAACTACTAAATGCTTGCAATACATTGAATACCATCATAGAGAATTCAAGCTGCTTAGCATTACAAAGGTGTATTTAACAAAATATAATGGCTTTTTTCTATTTAATAATGAAGTCCTCTAAAAATAAAAATTGAGCCAGCTCTAAATAAAAAAACACCATTTGTCAAAAACCTTTTCACCCTGAAAAGTTGCTACGGTCAAAGTGGAATTATCATGCTTTCAATATCTCTCTTATAAATAATAGCCAAATGGTGGTGGCACTTCTCTAGAACATTCCACACGCTCCAAAATCAGTTCGCTCTCTGATCTGTCATTCAGAGGGTCTCCCTACCTACTGGCTGCTTTGCCTGAGTCTTGCCTTCAACATTCTAAACAGTTTGCTCTTCCTCTCCCCCCCACAGCCAGTCAGAACACAGAGGTTATTTGCATATGCAGCCTCATTGGCCTTTGCCTCGGAACACAGAGGTCGTTTGCATATGCGACTTGATTGGCTTTTGCCTCTAACATTCTAAACAGTTTGCTCTTTTGAGGTAAAATGTGTCCAATCTCCAGGTGAGGGCTGGAGATCACTCAGAATTACAACTGCTTTCCAGATGGCAGAGATCAGTTCCCTTGGAGAAAATGGTGGGCTCTGTATCCTTATATGCTGCTGAGGTGGCCCCCATGACAGCCAATGTGACGTAGAAGTCAGGGCTTTGTTGCCAACCTCCAGGTGAGGACTGGAGATCACTCAAAATTACAACTGTTCTTTAGGTAGCAGAGATCAGTTCCTCTGGAGAAAATGGTGGATTCAGTGTCATTATACCCTGCTGAGGTCGCCACAGCAAATTGACACTGAGTGTCCAAGGCCAGGGCACCCGCCCAGAGCCTCTTTCTAGAGGCCATTGTATTTATTTCCACAACGGGCCTTTTTCTTAGTCTTATCAGAAAGCATAGTTGAAGATGTCATCAACAATTTCATTTTAGATACTGAACTGAGTGTGTGGAACATGGGTATCAACAAATATACAACCTCTGAACTAACAACTGCTGTAAATATTAGTCTAATATGAATTATTACAGCAACAGATTGCTGGGAATCGGATATTTGTGGAAAGAGTACACAACTGGTGTTGTGAGATCCATTACACACTGGAACTTTGAGAAATTGTGAACTGCCTATGTTTTCAAAATCTTTGTTAAATCGTCCTGTTACTGTGCTTCTGTGAATTCCAGTTCTCATGTAAATTGTTGTGGGATAATTAATTAATTATTGTATGACATTGTGTGTAGTATAGCCAGGATATCCTAAGATTGTCTAGCAGCCTTAAGTTCATAGATAAAGAAAGATGCTGAATCAAAGATCCGTATAAAGACACAAGAATTCTCACTTTACACTTATAGGCACAGTGGTGCTGTGCATTTGCAGAGTTTCGATTCTGGCTTTGTGCAAACTTCCATGTGACAAAACGTTTCAGTGGCAATGCTGGTAAACTATGTGACAGTGCCACAAATACCGACAGGTAGAACAACAGATGGAATTGCTGACATATGTTTCAGAGAATGGGAATTACAGACAATATACCATTAGTGATAACATTTAATGGATTAATTATTCTGGAATCTCACAGTGCAGTCCTAAGCAAAGTTATGCCCTTCTAATTCCATTGAAATCAATGGACCTAGAATGGTGCAGCTGCTTAGGTTGGCTCTGTAAATGTACAAATAATCCTCAAGCTGATATTGCCATGATGATATATCTATTTGAAAGATAGGGTTGAGTGTTTGTCATTTGTAGCACAATGGAAACAGAATTTATGTTTTTCTATATATAAGCCAGACTAGCCTATCTTGTCAGAGCTTGGAGTCAGTACTTGGATGGGAGACCATCAGGAAAGACTGTGGTTGCTATGCAGAGGAAGACAAGGCAAGCTACCCCTGCTCATCTCTTGCCTTGAAACCCCCATGAGGTGGAACTTCACAGGTCACTACAAATCATTTGCAACTCAACAGCACACTTTACTTACTTTATATATTTACTACCTATATATAACCTTAATAGTTTCCTCTAGGCATGCCCAGCATATGTAAATCAGTTCTCACTGTTTGTATAAATAGTAACAACTTCTAAAATTTCTCAATCTGTCCATTTATTTGGTTTGAGAATTGGATGGGACCGTGCACATGGATCTCCCATTCCCTACAAGGGCTCCATGCACCCAGAAGTCTATTCCCTACAATGGCTCCATGCATCCAGAAGTCCATCAGTGGCTATTAGCTATTGTGGCTATTAGGTATAGATAGGAACTCTCAGTGTGGGGCAAGTGATGCTTTGTATTCTTGGTGCTTGGGGGGGGCAACAGTGGGAGGGCTTCTAGTGTCCTGGCCACACTGCTGGCCTCCTGATGGCACGTGGTATTTTTGGCCACTGTGTGACAGAGTGTTGGACTAGATGGGCCATTGGCCTGATCCAACATTGACTTCTCTTATGTTCTTATGTTCACCTATGTTGGCAGAGTGCTGCAGGAAAAAAGATTTATTGAGCCCAGTGGAGCTCCTTCACATGCAGGCATGGCACCTGTACATACGGATCCAACCCTTAGGCATCTGCATTATTTTTCTTGATTACATTTTACTGTTATTCATTAGATGGTGTCAGTTCGCTTATTATTCCCTAGTCTTAAAAGAAACATTTTTTCACACAGATGAATCAAGAGCATTGTGCACAGCCGAATCCAACCCTTAGGTATTTGCATTATTTTTCTTGATTACATTTTACTGTTATTCATTAGATGGTTCATTTTGCTTATTATTCCCTAGTCTTAAAAGAAACATTTTTTCACACAGATGAATCAAGAGCATTCTTTTTGCTATGCCACTGAATTAATCAATGTTCATAAATTCCTAGTTTAACCCTTCCTTATTTGATACACAGTCCATTCTGCTCCTGTCTACAATCAGATAATGCTCCAAGCTCTATTGCTTCCATGCCCTTGACTTTGCACAGCTTTCCTAGTTAACTAGGAAATAACACTGGTTTTGTAACCAGAGCATACTCATCAGATCTGAAATGTCAGCCCAATATTCACAGAAGTGCAGTTACATGAGATGTAAGGTCTCTGTAATAAAGAGATTCAAGAGGAGGGCATTGAAGATTCAGAAGCACAAAGAACTTTCATTGATGTTGGGTCCCTTAGCATTATAGCCCAGGATAAAGTGAATTTTCAAGTAAAGGGCAAGAAAAAGACTCAAAATGAATAAGGAAGAAGAGAAGTACCAAGTTTAATTAGCAGGGATACGCATGGACACAATCGGTTCATACTAACTATTCCAAAGAATTTTCGTATCACCACCATTTTGTCAGGTATAATCCTACTTCATACAAGAGAAATTTAGTAAATGGGATTTAGTAAATGGGATTAATACCCAGGTCTTTACTATCACAGATCCCATGCTTGGCTTCCTATGATGTTGCTTATTGTAACGTGCAAGCTGTGGTCCCTGTATAAAGAGAGAGATGGTTGAAAAGCTCCTTTATTTATTTACTTGATCTGTATCTGTTGTTTTTTACCAGAGTATTTGAAAAATGCAACAATTCCATTAAAAAAGTTAAAACCATAAGATTAATTAGCTCATCAGATGAGGTTTGTGTAGGGTAAGAGGAGAAAGGACTGAATAATAGAGTTCTAAAACAGTGAACTCAAAACCAAAACCAAATAATCAGAAACAAAATGTAAAATAACATGAAAAAGAACCCTCCAGTTTTTCTTCCCTTCATCTCTCTGTTTTCAGAGATCGATGCTGGCCTACTGAAGTTGTAATTTAATGCACTTGAAAAGATAGGCTCTGGCCTATAAATACTTATACCACAATGAATCTGTTAAAACTACTCATTCTTTTATGTCAGAGTCCCACAAACTCAGGCTCAACAACGTTCCTTCAAAAGGATCACGTTTATTGAGTTCAGTAGAAACAGGTCATCTGTGCATACATTCTGTGTAAAGGCTAGCCCAACAGGCAGGAGAGGGGACGATATACTGCATTTGAAATGGGGGCCCTGATGGTGTTAACCCAGTCAGAGGTGCAAGCCTTGCGCACTGAAAGTAACTACTACAGGTTCTCAGGGAGGCGAGAGCATGAAGTATCAAGATCAGGCAGCAAGATAAGGCCAAATGAGAAAAGCGAAACCAGCGTTCCAGGAGAAAAAAAATGTTCACTCTGCAGACTCCCTTTCCCCCCCTACATACAATGGAAGCGTAGCTGACATTTTACTGCAGCAGTCTAGATTTCTGACTTCATCTGATAGGTGTACACTGTGGTCACACACACTAAATGGATTCACTTTCAATGCACTTTCTAACTGGATTTTTCCAGTTCGCACAATAAAATCCATTTGGAAAGTGCACTGAAAGTGGATTGAAAGTGGATTATTTAGTGTGTGTGACTGTAGCCATTATGAAGCAAAAGGGGGAAATATTCATGTGGCTGAAAAAAACAACCCTAAACCTGGAAAAGGCAGGAAACTTGGGAACATCTCTTCCAACTGAGTGAGAATCTGGGCTCAGCTTCCATTCCCTCCTTTGTGACAAGTATTTAAGTGTGGGCGTGGCTTCAAGACTTTGACATGAGCAGAAGAGCAAGAGTGAAAGGGCAGGAGGAAGGGGAAAAGACTGTAAGCTGCTCTGAGGCTGTGGTCACACAGTCATTTTGATCAGGTTTCACCGCTGTTCCCTCTTGCATTTAAAATTGCTGATCAGATGCCCGAATCCATCTCCCATACCGAAGTGGGCTCACTTGCACAATCTTCCCGGTTTCCTAGTGAGTTTTCCAACACTGGGAAAATCAAGTACTTTCCGGGTATTTGCACTTTAAATCCGCAATTTCGCCGATCTGGACAGCCATCTCTCACAAAGATTGTGATTAGGTCATCTGACCGTTCTTCGTGTGATGAAGTTTCCCCCCGCTGCTTCCGCCTTGGTGCACATGCGCAATCCTGCGCTGAATAAATTCAATGTTTAAACATTCAAGTGCACATATAGACTCCAGTGCTTGGTAGTATATTGCCAGTTCATTTTCTTCACTGTTCGGAGGGGGGGGGAACCTATAAAAAAAGGGAGTACAGCGAGTCCAAGTGGGGGTGTTGATTCAGCCATGTGCATATGCGCAAAGCAAAGCAAATTAAATAAACCATCTTGCTGCACTGCCCAAGCGGCAGCGCAGCTATCTAGACAGTGCCCAGATCCTTGTCATGCAACACTTGCAGTTTGGGGAGAGATGTGTGATCATCCAACCCCCCCCCAAAAAAAAATCCAAATCAAATCTATAGCAGGAACAAATTGCAATAAGCTTGCCATGTGACCACGGTTTTAGACTCTGAGACTGATTCCCCACAAGCAGCTGTGCCATCCTCGCTTTTCCATTTCCCCTGGTTGTATTGGTCAATTTCACACTCTTCGCTGCCCAGCCGCATTTTGACCCACATCTCCCCCCCCCCCGATTTTCCCCGTATCTTCTTGATCTCAAAAAACAAGGCTTGAGAAGATACAGGGGAAATCAGGGGGAGATGCAGGTCAAAATGTGACTGCGCAGGGAAGAGTGTGAAATTGACCAATACAGCCAGGGGAAACGGAACAGCAAGGGCGGCACAGCTGCTTGTGGGGAATCGGTCTGAGTGAAGAGTGGGATATAAATCCAATTCTCCTCCTCCCCCCTCCCCCTCTCCCCCCAGCTTATACCCTACAGCCTGTGGCCCTGAATGGGCTGGGCCAGTGGATCCAGTCATGTTATATTTTTTTCTGTTTATGTGTCTGCTATCTTTTTGTGTGTTTTCTATGCCATTTTTGAACCTTTGGTGGGGCAGAAATGTTTACACAGAACCTTAACTATTAAACTAGAAAACAAAAATTAAATTTTGGCTTCAACTTATGAGTTATTCATCAGTGTTCCAATCATTTTTGCAAACATGATTTTAAAATATAACATTGCTCTCCCTCATCCACAGACAATTTTTGCATCTTAATTTTCTTCTCTGTGTGAATTGTGTTTGCATGTATTTTCTGCCATCAATGTTTTGGACTCCTCTAAATCAATCAGCATTATGATTTGGACTCCTCTAAATCATCAATGTTTTGGACTCCTCTAAATCAACCAGCATTATGATTTGAAGTATAGTAGGTAGCTATTTTAACTGACAAGTAGTTGAAAATTTATTGTAATTTTTTTTTGTTCTTATTTACACATTTTAATCCCTCCTTTCTGCCCTCAAAGGGACCACCAAGGCAGTGAACAATTTAAAACATACATGATAAAATTACTTTTTAAAACCAATAAAACCAACAATTAAAAGCAGAGTTAAGATACATAAAACATTAAAAAGCAATTAAAAACATTGGTTAGAAAGACAGGATCAATGAGGGAATCAAACAAAAAAGTCTTCACCTGCAGGTGAAAGATGGCAATAGAAGGGCACAGATGCATCTCCCTGGGGAGAGAGTACCAGAGCATTGGTGCTATGACTGAGCTAGGATTGCCAGGTCCCCTCCTCCCTTCAGGAGGGCTTTTGGGGGTCTCCAAGCCCCACCCCCAAGCCCCGCCCCCAAGAGCGACCACCTGCCCGGCCACCTCTCTCCCTCCCCTCTTGACTGATTTAAAGAGCTTCAGCTGGTTGGCGAGGACCACGTGGCCCACTGACCAGCTGGACAGCCCTTTAAATCCAGCAGGAGGGAGGGAGGGGAGGTCGCGGGCACAGGCTCTGCTTGTAAAAAGATCCTTTAAAGGATATTTTTGTGAGCAGGGTGGGGGCCATGGCATGTGGAGCTGATTTCCACGCCTGCAGCCATGACCTCCTCCCTCTCCTGCTGACTTTAAAGGTCTATCCAACTGGTCAGCAGATCATGCAATCCCTGCCGACCAGCTGAAGCCCTTTAAATCAGGCAAGAGGGGAGGGAGAGGGGTGGCTGGGCAGGTGGTCACTCTTGGGGGGCTTACCCACCCATCAGTTCAACAGGAGTGGATTGAAGCCCCTAAAAGTGGGGGGACACCCACACAGACCTGGGGGCTGGCAACCCTAGACTGAGAAGGCCCTCTCCCAGGTTGCCATGTGCCGAATCTCAGAAGGCAGGGCCCCGAAAGCAGGGCCTCCAAAAATGATCATTCATAAGAAAGTAGGCAGTCCTTCACCCTGTAGGGGAACAGCTGAAGGACTGGTAGTTAGCATAGCTAGATTAGGGACTGCACACAATTTCAAATTATGTCCTTGCTGTCTCCTGATTGGCTCTTATAGAGACTTATTTTTCTCTAAACTGTCAGCGCTTCACTTCCTTTGCATATTTAAACTCTGCCAACAGTTTACGCACACACTTTGCTGGTGGAGCTTTCTGAAATTCTCCAGTTCTGCAGCTGGCTTACAGCAATTTTAAC